>NC_080175.1:9199939-9299939 GCF_950295315.1 Erinaceus europaeus
GTTATTTGTTATTTATTCATTAGAGACAAAGATAGGGTAGGGGGAGATAGAGAGTTATAGATAGATAGATAGATAGATGGATAGATAGGTAGATAGATAGATAGATAGTGACAACTATAACATTGCTTTACCACTTGTGAAGCTTCCCCCCTGTGGGTGGGGGCTGGAGGACACGGCCTGTGTCATTGTGCAGGTGTGCTCAGCCGGTGTACCAGCTCCCGCCCCTGGTTGTCAACCCTTTAATGTCTTAGCATAAGTGAAACAGGGCCCCATCTTTACCTACCTCACTTTTTAAGTTCTAGTTTTAAATCATAGCAGTGATGTAGGTCAGACTGGAAAACAAAAGACTTTTGTTTTTTCTTCTTATTTTAACTCTCAAGTTCAGGAAGTGTGTAAAGATAAAGGGGAACAGGATAAAACAAAAGCAAACCACTGGTACCTGTGCATGATGGTGTGGAAGAGGACCTACATTAGGGGGTGTAAGTGTTTTGCAAACACCTTTCAGGAAGGCAAAAAGTTGCACCTATGTATCAGTGACTGTACTGTAACGTGTGTGCTCAACCAGGTGCACTACCACCGGCCCTCAGTGACTGTAACCCACTAACCCATTCCCAGTCAAGTTAAGGGGAAGAAGAAAGAGGAGAAAACCCACAATGGTAGTTGTTTTCTTTAAATATTTATTTATTTATTCCCTTTTTTTGTTGCCCTTGTTTTTTTTTATTGTTGTAGTTACTGTTATTAACGTTGTCATTGTTAGACAACGTTAATAGGACAGAGAGAAATGGAGAGAGATGGGGAAGACAGAGAGGGGGAGAGAAAGACAGACACCTGCAGACCTGCTTCACTACTTGTGAAGCGACTCCCCTGCAGGTGGGAAGCTGGGGGCTCAAATTGGGATCCTTAGGCCGGTCCTTGCACTTTGCACCACATGCGCTTAACCCGCTGCGCCACCGCTGACTCCCAGGTAATTGTTTATAGGTAAGTTTGTACCCATTGACCAACATTTCCCCATTCACCTGTCCTGATAAACACCATCCCCCCAGGCTTGTTTTCTACATGTAACAGGACTTTCTTCTTTCTCATGGGTGAATAATATTCCAGTATGTGTATGTGTAGCTCATGTCCTCTTAATCAGTCACCCATTATAATACGCCAGGGTTATCACTGGGACTCAGCGCCTGCACGGCAAATCTACTGCTCCTGGTGACTCATTACCCTTTCCTTCTCTCCTCTCCTCTCCTCTCCTTCTTTCCTGCCTTCCTTCCTTCCTTTTCTTTCCCT
This sequence comes from Erinaceus europaeus, assembly GCF_950295315.1. NCBI lineage: Eukaryota > Metazoa > Chordata > Mammalia > Eulipotyphla > Erinaceidae > Erinaceus > Erinaceus europaeus. The sequence continues at coordinate 9,201,221 of NC_080175.1, forward strand.
CTCTCCCTCCCTTTCTTCCTTCCTTCTTTCCTTCCTCCCTTCCTCTTTCATAGAGAGAGAAAAATTGAGAGGCAAGAGGACACACCCGCACACACACACACACACACACGCACGCACGCACGCACACACACGCTCACACGCACACACAGACCTGCAGCACTGCTTCACTGCTCATGAAGTTCTCTTCCTGCAGGTGGGAGCAGGAGCTTGAACCCAGGTCCTTGTGCATGGTGACGTGTGTGCCCTCTAGTGAGAGTGTCACAGCCCCACCAGCTGTGTCTGTATCCTGCCTATTGTGAATAAAGCTGCAGTGACGGGGTTTGGGGGGGGGTGCAGACACTGCTTTCAGAGTCTGTCCTTGTCTCCCATATTAGCTAGTAATCTCTTTGGAGCTGTAGCTTGGAGATTACTGACTCTCTTGTTCTGTAATGTCTAGAGATGCCCCAATTTCTGCATTCCAGGTGTGAGTTTGGGCTTCCTGCAGTTCTTGCATGGGCTCCCTAGTTCAAAGTCAAGCAGCTGACCTTGGGGGTTAGAGGCTGGACTGTAAAGCCATATTTGGTGCTAGGACTTTCCTCCAAATGAATCCGTAGAACCTCTTCAGTGTGAAGAAAGGGAAAGCCGACTCAAACTGGCTTGAATCTCAAATGAGCTCCCTCAAGCCCTCCACAAGCCTTTCTTCTCTGCCACCCCTCTCCCACCCAGAGGCCCAGACTTGCAAGGAGCAAGTACTGGTATGAAGGAATGTCTTGACTCCAGTCCTTGCAGTGAAAGCCACCAAGTTGGGCTTAGAACAGACCTGCTTGTTCAAGGGCCACGAGAAAGCAGTGTCTAGCTTGACCCTCTGCTGGTTGAGGGCGCAGAGCCATGTTGTCTGGGTCTTGACACTTCAAACCAACCTCACCTTTCAGGGTTGCCTGAAAGGGTAGCGACATGGTGCCAGTCCATCTTCTGGCTTGTTTGTTTGGAGAAAAATTACATTTTGATCAGGGTGGGGAGCACGGAAGTCTGCCTAGGAACCCTAGTTTCCCCTCTGTATACTAAGAAAGACAGAGAGACAGAAAAGAAAGAGGGGAAGAGAAGAAGAGAGGAGAGAAGAGGAGAGGAAAGAAGAGGAGAGGTGAGGGAATGAGAAAAGAAGGAAGGTAGAAAAAAAGAAGGGAGTCGGGCGGTAGTGCAGCGGGTTAAGCGCAGGTGGCGCTAAGCACAAGGATCAGCGGAAGGATCCCGGTTCAGCCCCCGGCTCCCCACCTGCAGGGGAGTCGCTTCACAGGCGGTGAAGCAGGTCTGCAGGTGTCTTTCTCTCCTCCTCTCTGTCTTCCCCTCCTCTCTCCATTTCTCTCTGTCCTATCCAACAACAATGACATCAATAATAACTACAACAATAAAACAACAAGGGCAACAAAAGGAATAAATAAATAAATAAATAAATAAATAAATAAAAAGAAAAAAAGAAGAAAAAGAAGATGCCTCTGCGGTGGAGATAGCATAATGGTTATGCAGAAAGATTATGAAGCTTGAGACACTAAAAGTCGCAGGTTCAATTAAGCCAGAGCTGAGCAGTGCTCTGATAAACAAACAGATAAACAAACCTCTAAGATCATTAGAACACCTTGAAGAAAGGGCAGTCTTTGGGTTCGCAAGATGAGTTCAAAACTATGTGTACCTTGAGCACCACCTTGTGATAGTAAATGGTATTTTCCTGGCACGATTTTTTTAAACAAAAGTTTTAGTGGCTTAATATGGATTTACAAAATTATAAGCCAACAGGGGTATAATTCTACACTGTTTCCACCACTAAAGTTTTTTATCCCCACTTCCTCCATGGGAAGCTACAGCAGTTGGACTTCCCAAGGTTGCAGATAAGAATTAACTATTATTTCTACAGCTGTCTGTCCACGTTTGTATATATTTGCCCATTATTTCCCATGGTTCCATTTTCTCTTCCTTTCCAAGTCATTCCTATACCTGTCACTACTTCCGAAGCCCCTCCATTCCTTTCTCCACTTCTCTCTCAGAGTCCTGATGGAGTTGGAGTTCAGAGCCCTCTGATTCATCTTCCCCCTATCATTTCTTCCCTGCTGGGAGTATGGACCAAAATTCCTTTTTGGGGTGCATATGGTGGAAGGTCTGGCTTCTGTAATTGCTTCTCTGCTGGACATGGGCATTGGCAGGTCAAACCCCAGACTATTTCTATCTTTCTCTAGGGGGCAGAGCTCTGGAGAGGTGAGGTTCCAGGATACATTGGTGAGGTCACCTGCCCAGGGAAGTCAGGATGGAGTCATGATAGCACTTGCAACTTTGTGGCTGAAAGGTGGTAGGATATTAAGGAGGACAATATGATTAATGAACATGAACCAAAAAAGTAGGACTAGAGCAGTTGAGAATAGGGATCTTAGGGTGGAAAGACGTGAGGCAGTCTATTTTAGGCATGTTCCTAGGGGCCTATCACTATCGTAATTTTTGCTTGAGTTTGATAGCTAAGAGTTGGACAAAAATATTGCCTGAGAAAATGGTGTCAGAGTTGAGAATAGGGCTAGAAAGTTGGATTAGGGCAGAGAGTATCTCCTAATCTTGAAGAAAATTTATGAATGAAATTAACTGTTTACCCCATATATAACTATACCACCATGATTCTTTTTTTTTTTTTTTTTTGCATAGGACAGAGAGAAGTTGAGAGGGGAGGGGAAGATCTAGAGGAGGAGAGAAAGACAGATACCTGCAGACCTGCTTCACTGCCTGTGAAATGGCCCCCCTGCAGGTGGGGAGCCAGGGGCTCAAACCGAGATCCTTGCGTGGGTCCTTGTGCTTCATAGTATGTGCGCTTAACCTGGTGCACTACCGCCCAGCCTGCCATTATAAATTTATATTTAGCATAGGAGTCTGTGTAACCTCTGTCCCTGTCCCTGTCTGGACTCAAACATGTTCTGTAAATATAAACTTGAGCCTCTCTGCCCTGTACCTCAATATATGGACTTATACACTGAGCCTCAGAAATGGTAGTTCCCTCCCTCAGGAACCCTCAGCCAAGACAGAACAAGCCATTGTGGTGAACATTAGCTTTTTTTTTTAAAATATGTTTTTAAATGTTTATTTATTCCCTTTTGTTGCCCTTGTTGTTTTACTGTTGTAGTTATTGTTGTTATTGTTATTGATGTCATTGTTGTTGGGTAGGACAGAGAGAAATGGAGAGAGGAGGGGAAGACAGAGAGGGGAGAGAAAGACAGACACCTGCAGACCTCCTTCACCGCCTGTGAAGCGACTCCCTTGCAGGTGGGGAGCCGGGATCCTTATGCCGGTCCTTGTACTTTGCACCACATGCGCTTAACCCACTCCACTACTGCCCGACTCCCCCCAAAATATTTTATTTATTAGATAGAGGCAGAAATTGAGATGGGAGATGGATATAAAGAGGGAAAGAGACAGAGTGACACCTACAGCTCTCCTTCACCCCTGCAAGTGGGGACCAGAGGCTTGAACCTGGGTCCTTGGACATTGTAATGTGTGCATTAACTAGATGCGCCACCCTCTCGCTTCACGGCGCGCAATATTTGGGAGTACAAGAAGTGTCCTGGGGGAGAAAGGCAGAGGTGCCCCTCCAGCCTCCCCATCAGCACTCTTCTCAGGCAGTCCAAGCCCAGCCCAGAGTGAGCATATACCGTAAGTCAGCTTCAGCTTGTCCTTGGGACCAAGTTTTCCAGGCTGATATTCGTCTCTGGCATATTGTCGATTTGTCAGCACACACACTTCTTCTCTGGCCATGGGTTGGTGATCTGTCTTCCTCTCCAGGATTTGAGGAACAATACTCCCCGCCTCACTCTCATGCTGAATCACCAGGGGAAGGGTGTCATTATAGGGTTGTGGAGTCTGAGGTCTGGGGACCATTTGGTAGAGAATGTTCCATTCTCTGGAGGGAGGCTGGACAACACACTCTATGCTACACCTGAGGAAGATGGGTTGATTTAATCGGGGCAGCTTGGAATGTTCCTACTGATGACCACAGAATGTGAGCTCAGATCTACAAGGATGCAGAGGTCATATAGGCTCCTAAGCCGAATATGGGCCCCAGATCAGATCAAATCGATGGGGTTTACAGTCAACAATATTTATACACCTTTCCCATATTTGGGAGCTACTCTCTTCCCTGATCCAGTTTTCTGGTCCTTTATCCAGCCATGACATCATCTTCCCAGACAATAACTAGGATCCACCTGCATATCAGATTTCAGGCTCAGGGAAAAAACAAAAAAAACAAAAAACAAACAAACAAACAAACAAAACTAGTATAGCCACAGGCCCTTTGGAATATAACTAAAATATGCCTACTAGCTATCTACAGAACGGAGACACCCCCAACTCTTCGTCTGCACTACTCCAGCCTTTAAGTTCATGATTAGTCAACAACTTGTTTGGCTTTATATGTTAACTCTCTTTTCAGTCATCAGGTTCCAGATGCTACCATGATGCCAACCAGACTTCCCTGAACAGACGACCCCACCAATGTGTCATGGAGCTCTGATTCCCCAGAACCCTGCCCTAATAGGGAAAGAGAGAGGCAGGCTGGGAGTATGGATCGACCTCTTAATACCCATGTTCAGCGGGGAAGCAATTACAGAAGCCAGACCTTCCACCTTCTGCATCCCACAATAACCCTGGGTCCATACTCCTGGAGGGTTAAAGAATAGGAGAGCTATCAGGGGAGGGGATGGGATACGGAGTTCTGGTGGTGGGAATTGTGTGGAGTTGTGCTCTTATCCTATGATTTTGTCAGTGTTTCCTTTTTATAAATAAAAAAAATAAAATAAAATAAAAAATTAAATAAAGTGAAAAAAAAATACAAAAACGGCCAGTGTTCATCTGACCTGAGCTCTGGATTCTTAAGTCATTTCTGGTGTGACCCCCTCTGGGCATGCTGGGGCTAAGGGCAGCCAACGAGCCAGGCAAAGCTGGGCCTCAGAGCTCCAGAGAACACCTCACCTCCAACAGACCTGGAGTTCTGGGGGTCCTGTGGGGCTCGCTTGTCTTCTTGATGTGACGTTTTACCAAAGGGACAGGTGTCCTGATGCTGTGGGGCCCAGCCCTCTGTTACCAGTGATCCTGCAGACCCCATGGGCATCTCCTTCCCGGCAGCTGGGGAGGACCCCTTCAGATTATAGAGTCCTGCCTCTACCTTCTCCTGGGCTTGCCTGGAATGTCCTCACCATCAAGGAACGGCTGAACAGAATAGAAAGGGTTATTTATTTATTATATATATATATATATTTATTATATATATAGAAAGGGTCATTATATATATATATTTGTGGAGTTGGGGTGTCATGCATGTCTCCAGGCTGCTTTTCATTCAGATAAACAGAGGAGGGAGTGAGACAGACACAGAGAAATAGACATAGAGGGGGGCAGGTGGTGGCACACCTGCTTGAGCACTCACATTACAGTGTGCAAGGACCTGGGTTCAAACCCCTGATCCCCACCTGCCAGGGGAGAGCTTCGCAAGTGGTGAAGCAGGGCTGCGGGTGTCTCTCTGTCTCTTTCTACCTCCCCCTAACCCTTGTCAATTTCTCTCTGTCTCCAATAATACATAAACAATATTAGAAAAGAGAGAAATAGAGATAGGTAGCTGGGCAGTGGAACACCGGGATAAGTGCACAGTTCTAAATGTAAGGGTCCCTGCAAGGATCTGGGTTCGAGGTGGAGTAGGTCTGCAGTTGTCTTTCTCTTCTCTTCTCTTCTCTTCTCTTCTCTTCTCTTCTCTTCTCTTCTCTTCTCTTCTCTTCTCTATCTTCCTCTCCTCTCTCAATTTATCTCTGCCCTATTTAATAAAATGGGAAAAATGTCTTCCAGGAGCAGTGGACTTGTAGTGCTGGCACCGAGCCCCAGCAATAACTCTGGGTAGAGAAAGAGAGATAGATAGAGAGAGAGAGACAGAGAGAGAGAGACAGAGAGAGAGAGAGACAGAGGAAGAGACATAGAGAGAGAGAGAGAGAGAGACAGAGAGAGGGAGAGAGAGACCAATGCTTCCTGGAACCTCACCTCTCCAGAGCCTGAGCCCTAGGCCACTAGGGAAAGATCAAGACACGTTGGCCTTGACCCCGTCCTCACTGCAGCCACCACAGCTGCTGTACATTTCTCCTTCTTTTCACTTGAAATACTTCTTTTGTTCAGGATTTGCATATTTTTATGATCGAGTGGCACACATGGCGAGAGGGAACACACATAGAAAAGGAAAGGCCGCTTCAGGGATGCAGAGGTCACACAGGCTCCTGTGCTGAATATGGGCCCCAGATGAAATTGATGGGGTCTACAGTTAACAATATTTATATACTTTCCCCATATTTGGGAGCTACTCTCTTCTTTGATCCAGGTTTCTAGTCCTTTTTCCAACTATGACACAATCTCCCCTGACAATAACCTGGGTCCACCAGCATATTAGATGCCAGGCTCAGGCAAAAACTAGTAAAGTCATGGGCCCTCTGGAATATATCTAAAATAGACCTACTAGCTTTCTCCAAAACGGAGCCCTCAATCTTCATCTGCAATATTCTTGCCTTTAGGTTTATGATTAAGTCAACAATTTGTTATGCTGTATATCTTAACTCTTTTTCAGTCACTTGGTTCCAGATGCTACCATGATGCCAACCTGACTTCCCTGGACAGACAACCCCATCAATGTGTCCTGGAGCCCCGCCTCCCCAGATCCATGCCCCACTAGGGGATCTGAGAGAGACAGGGAAGGAGAGAGACAGGCTGAGAGTATGGATCGCCCTGTCAATGCCCATGTTCTGCAGGGAAGCAATTACAAAAGTCAGATCTTCCACCTTCTGCATCCCACAATGACCCTGGGTCCGTACTCCCAGAGGGATAAAGAATAGGAAACTTCAAGTGGAGAGGACAGGATATGAAGTTCTGGTGGTGGGAATTATGTGGAATTGTATCCTCTTATCCTATGGTCTTGTCAATTTTTCCATTTTACAAATAAATTAAAAAAATAAATAAGATATTAAAAATATATAAACATCAGGGAAGATAAGAAAGTTCCTTCCCTTCCCTTCCCTTCCCTTCCCTTCCCTTCCCTTCCCTTCCCTTCCCTTTCCTTTCCTTTTTTTTTGCCTCTAGTTACTGGGGCTTGGTGCATGCACTATGAATCTACCACTTCTGGTGGATTTATTATTATTATTATTTTTTAATTTGCTAGGACAGAGAGAAATTGAGATAGGAGAAGAGAAGGAAGAGAAAGATACCTGCAGACCTGCCTCACCACTTGTGAAGCGACCCCTCCTTCCTGGAACCCCCACAGGTGGGGAGCTGGGACTCGAACCCAGGTCCTTGAGCATATCCTTCCACACAGTAATACATGTGCTTAACCGGGTGCATCACCGCCTGGCTCCCGCAGCGTCAACTTTCCACCATCATCTCTACCTGTTTTCTCTCTTTTTTAAATTATGGTATCTAGAGGTTTGCTCATTTTATTGCTTCCTCTATTTTATTCCTTCTGATGTTCCTGATAAGTATTTACTAATGTTATTCTGTATTTCAGGGAACATATTCTGTCCTGTTTAGGATGACGTTGGAAGTCAGTTTTTTTTTTAAGTGACGTTTCATTTTGAGGTGGAGAGATGTATAGCTAGATCTATACATTGTTTTTGTTGTGATTTAATAGTGATTTACAAGATTATATACAAGATAACAGAGGTGTATTCCACACCATTCCCACCACTGAAGTGCTGTGCCCCACTCTCCTGAGGATAAAACATCTCAGTTCTCCCAAGTCTGAGAAACAGGCTAAGTGTTTGCTCCCCGCCCCCAAGTTCATGTGTTTCAATTCTTTGTAGCCCACGTATGGGCGAAGGCACTGGGTAGTTGGAGCGGGCTTCCCCTTCCTTCCTTCCTTCCTTCCTTCCTTCCTTCCTTCCTTCCTTCCTTCCTTCACTAAGCATGATCACCTCAGGTTCCATCCAATTTGTCCTGAAGGACACACATATATATACTTTTTTAATTGCTGAGTAATACTCCATTGAGTATATGTCTCATGGTTTCTTTATTCCATCATCTTTCAGTGAGTACTTAGATTGTCTGTATTTTGTGGCTATTGTGACAAATACAGCTATGAACATGGGAGTGCATATACCCCTTTGAATTAGTGTTTCATGTTTTTTTTTTTTTTTTTGAGAAATCCCTGTAATAGTTTAAATCCTTGGTCTCCACCTGCAGGGGGAAAGCTTCACAAGTGGTCAAGTAGAACTGCAGGTTTCTCTCTATCTCTTTCCCTCTCTGTTTCTCCCACTCTCAATTTCTCTCTGTCTCTATCCTGTAATAATTAAAAAAAAAGTGATTTGAATTAAAAAAAAATCTCCATACTGTTCTCCATAATAAGCTGATCTTTTTTGTCCCCTAGAAAATTTTCATAATGTTTTATTAAGATTATTGGTATATAGTGGCAAAGGTTTCCATGAACCTCTATCAATTACTTCATTTACATATCCAGTAAGGCAAATTATTTTTTTTTAAAGGTTTTGCTACTGAATGGCCACATTAGACATTTCTAGAGCTATCTGAGTTGTTACAGAAGATTAGTTTATAATATGTAATAGATGGTTAGGTATTCTCTTCAAAGGAGCATGAATAGAACAAATGTTTAGTACAAAAGTTTTTTTTAGGGAGTCGAGTGGTAACACAGCGGTTTAAGCGCATGTGGCACAAAGGACCGGTACAAGGACTGGCGTAAGGGTCCCGGTTCAAGCCCCTGGCTTCCCACCTGCAGGGGAGTCGCTTCATAGGTGGTGAAGCAGGTCTGCAGGTGTCTCTCTCTCTCCCCCTCTGCCTTCCCCGCCTTTCTCCATTTCTCTCTGTCATATCTAACAACAATGACATCAACAACAATAATAAAAAAACAAGGGCAATGAAAGGGAAATAAATAATAATAATAATAAGATTCTTTTTAGTAAATTGTTATCTATAGCCACCTGTGATTAGTAGCTCTGTATTCTTTGGGTCAGATAACAGTTACTTGCAGTGTTTGCCAATCTTCCAGTTGAGACCCTCAGACTCTCTTCCTCTTTTTCTTATTTAGACAATGGGGAGATTGTGAGCTCTGAAGCCCAGTCCAGGGATGGAGGAGACAGCTCTCCGTCAGGTAGAAAGAAGAGAGAAGGGTGAGGGGGCACGCTGCTGCCTGACGGCCTCTGTTGGCTGCATGCCCTTTTGCAAAAGAATAAAATCCTGGCTTAAACTCCTTATCTCTTGTCTAGACAAGTAATTTTTAACTGGACATAATTTACAACATAGTTCACATCTAGTATTACAGGTAAAAGTGTCAGTTCCCATCAGAATCACATTGTTGATTCCATATACGCACATATGTGAGAACCTGTATTATTTTTATCTTCCATTTGTGATTAAAACTCTGCTTAACCTCATACTTGTCAATATTAGCTTGTGTTCTTTATGATATTTCAGAATAATGATAGCTCAAGATTTGGGGCGATGGAGGCCTAGTTTTACCTGGAAAGCTTTATTATTATTATTTAAATTTGGGACCTTGAACACATGCAGTTTTATCACTTTTAGTCTGACTTTTTCATCTAGAGAGAGACAGGCAGAGTCACAACAATGGAACTTCTGGCTTTTGGGCTAGGGAGACAGTATAATGATTCTGCAAAAGACTTTCATGCCTGAGGCTCTGAGTTCCCAGGATCCATCCTTAGCACCATCATAAGCCAGAGCTGAGCAGTGCTCTGGTCTCTCTCTCTCATTAAAATACATAAAAATATTTTTAAAAAACCAGTCTTTTCATCTCTCTTCCTGCTTCGAGCCCTTTCCTAAGCAAGTTGGTTCAGAAGCCCTTAGATGGGTCCAGGGTAGGAAGAAGTCTGCATGGTTGTCTAGGGATGCCTAGTACCTGGAGCAGAGTCTATAGGCTAGGGTAGAGTAGAGTAGAGTAGAGTAGAGTAGAGTAGAGTAGAGCAGAGCAGAGTAGAATAGAATAGCAGAATAGAGTGGCTGCAGAGATAGCATAATGGCAGAAGACTTTCATGCCCGAGGCTCTGTGTGTTCAATCCCCAGCAACACTATAAACTAAAGTTGAGCAGTGCTTTGATATCTTTCTCTCCCTGCTTCTCTCTTTTCTCTATCTCATTAAAATAAAATAAATTAAATAATTAGGAAAAAGAATAGCAGAACAGAATAGTAGAGTCTGCTCCTTAGAACAGTGCATAGAGCCCCAGTCAGCATTGTGGGAGGTCATCCAGGGTGTGCTGGGGCCCTCAGGGAAGGAAGGGCTGACACCAGGGGCAGTCTAAGTGGCTCCAGCTCCTAAACTTCCCAGGACCTGCCTGCCTTCTTGCCATCTTCTCCCTTGACTTGCTCAGTCTCCTTTGATCTGGGGGCTGGGACTTCCCTTCCACACTGAAGCTTTTGAAGTTGGGCACCAGCCTCTTGCTGCTGGAGATGTCCTGGGTTTTAGGGTGACCATAGGCACCCTGAAAGGATAGAAGGCAGGTCTGTCTCAGCATCTGGGAGAAGCACCCAGGAGGCAATGATGGGCATCACCATTTAGCTTCCTTTCATTCCAGATGATGTGAAGCAGCGGGAAGCCACGCCCAGATTTCCAGAAGCTCTTAGTGGACCCACCCCAGCGACTCTTCCATTAATCGTTACACGACTGCCAGTCCCTGTTCAGGGCGCCATTTGCCGGACTAGCTTCATGGGCGGGAGACAGACGACCAGGGACTCATAACTGCTTTCCCAGCTCTTTATTGAAGAGCGGGGATGCAGTTCAACAATCTAATCTCTTCTAATCTTTCTTCATTCGAAAGCCCTGTCTTTTATGTCTCCTGAGGCGGAAGTGTCAGGAAGAGGAAGTACGTAGGATAGGGGTTGGGAGATTAAACCAATGAAAACAATGATTTTGTAAACAGACTACAATGTCAAGCAATGCAACAGAAGGGGTCTTAGAAGCAGACTTTAGAAGCATACTAACACACGACTAACAGGTTCACTGCGCTGCTGCATGCAGATGCGTGAAGAAGCCTATTATGGAATCAAATTGTCTTTGATGGTATAGTTATTGCTAATGTGAGGAAGATGTGTGAACATTTAAATATATGACACTCATTATCAGAAATTGATTTAAGGACCAGACACCAGGGTTTTTTTTTTTTCCCTCTTCGAGATTCTTTCATGTGCTTTGTCTCTCTGTTCTTACTAATTCAGTCAGATGGCACGGGTCTAGCTCATTCTTTAATGACAGGACCTTCAGCTGTGACAGCCAGTTGTTCTCCAGCCTTCTCTGAAGTCCCTAAGATAAGTAAATCTTTCTCCAGCATGGATTCTGCTCCTGCTCTCAGGAACTGGAGTAAATAGGAGTAAACTGGAGTAAATCGGAGTAAATAGGAATTTCCTGAATTTTACTGGAGTAAATAGGAAATTGAACTCCAGGGGGCAGCAGAGAGCAGGGGACAGACTGGTGCAGGCACCTTTCATTGCCCAGGCCTGCGGCCTGCTTAAGCCTGTTAAATCCCCCGGAATTCACGTGTAACTTTGGATTCATTAAAAAACAAACTAACTGGGAGTCAGGTGGTAGCACAGAGGCGTAAGCGCAGGTGGTGCAAAGCACAAGGACTGGCATTAGAATTCCCGTTCGAGCCCCCGGCTCCCCACCTGTAGTGGGGTCACTTCACAAGCGGTGAAGCAAGTCTGCAGGTGTCTTTCTCTCTCCCCCTCTCTGTCTTCCTCTCCTCTCTCGATTTCTCTCTGTCCCATCCAACAACAACGACAATAATAATAGCTACAACAATAAAACAAGGGCAACAAAAGGGAATAAATAAATAAAAATATTAAAAAACAAACAAATACCTGATGGAGGATAGAGTAAATCAAGTCTGGGACAAAAAGTAAAATGCTGCACAACCCTTGAAAAGATCTAGGTAGGCATTTCTCTTAGTTTGGGCAGTGCTAGGATTTATTGTTTGAAAGAGGATTTGCACTTACAGTGTGAAATTATTTTCTACTTTATTTTATTCTTATTTTCATTGCCACCAGGGTTACTACTGGGACTTATTGCCTGTACTACTCAGCCTTTCCATGTGGCCATTTCTTCCTTTTTTTTTGATAGAGGGTGAGAGACATAGAGAAGGAGAGAGAGAGATAGAAGGAGAGACATAGAGAGAAGGAGAGACAACTGTAGCACTGCTTACAAAACTCTGCCCCTGCAGGTGAGGAACAGGAGCTTGCACTTGGGTCCTCTCACAGGTAATTAATATGTGTGTTCTTTCTACCAGAGGAGCTACCACCAGACCCCAGTGTGAGTTTTTTTCCCCCCGTCCAGGGTTATCACTGGGGCTTGATGCTAGCACTAAGAATCCACCAGAGTCCATAGTTTTTCTTTCTACTTTATATTTATTTGATAGGACAGAAAGAACTGAGAGGGAAGGAAGAAGTAGAGAGGGAGAAAGAAAGAGAGACACTTGTAGACCCGCTTCACTGCTTGTGAAGGGTCGCCCCTGCAGGTGGGGAGCAGGGACTTGAACTCGGGTCCTTGTGCAGGTCCTTGCGCATAGTACTGTGTGTGCTTAAATGGGTGTGTCACCATCTGGCCCCTTTGCCTATTTTTAAAAAAGATTTATTTATTATATTTACCAGAGACCAGTGTACAGTTCAGCTCTGGCATGTGGTGGTTGCAGACTGAGTCTGGGTCCTCTGGGGCCTGAAGCTTGTATGTCAGGCTGAGTTCACTCCCCAGGTCTTGATAATGTTAACACAAATTAATTAAGTATATGAACAAAACCACCTGGAATTGTATGCAGTGAACCTCTGATATTCAACCTGGAGAGGGGAGATGGTGGAGGGCTTTTGCATCTGGGAGAGAACATCTCTGTAACATGGGAACATTCTTTTTTTTTTTTTTTTTTTTTTTTTCCTCCAGGGTTATTGCTGGGACTCAGTGCCTGCTCCAGGAATCCACTGCTCCTGGAAGCCATTTCCTCCGCTTTTGTTGCCCTTGCTGTTTTATCGTTGTGGTTACTGTTGTTGGATAGGACAGAGAGAAATGGAGAGAGGAGGGGAAGACAAAGAAGGGGAGAGGAAGATAGACACCTGCAGATCCACTTCACCACATGTGAGGCTACTCCCCTGTAGGTGGGGAGTCGGGGGCTTGAACCGGGTTCCTTACGCTGGTCCTGGAGCTTTGCTCCACATGCGCTTAACCTGCTGTGTTACTGCCAGACCCCCAACACGGGAACATTCTACAACTAGCAAAGGTTTCTTCTGCAAATAGGAATAAAAGATAAACCTTCACTATAAGCAAGGACCCCTGGGTACTCTCCATACCACCTTCATGCTGAAATAGCATTTTTTCCCTCTGTCATTGGCCTTTCTGCAGCTCTGTGTCAACCATGGGAGTTGGGGACTTTGGAGAAATGTATCAGTGTCAGCATGAGCTGAGGACTGGGGTGATGGAAGTCAAATGCCCCTGTGAATTTGGTGCTCCTTGTACATAGAAAACACATGGGAGGCCTGGGTGGTGGTGCACCCTGTTGAGAGCACATATTACAATGCTCAAGGACCCTGGTTCAAGCCCCCAGTCCCCAGTTGTAGAAGGGAAGCATTACAAGTGATGAAATAGTCCTGTAGGTGTCTCTCTTCCCCCCCATCTCTCCCTCCCCTCCTCCCCTTTCAATTTCTCTCTGTCCTATCAAATATAAGAAAAAATAGAATGAAGCAATAAATCAAAAAGAAAAGCAAAGCAAAGCAAAGAAAAAGCAGAGAAAGAAAGAAAGTGGCCTGGGAGGTGGCACAGAGAATGAGAAGGTCCTTAGTTCAATCTCCAGCAGCACAAGTGCCAGAGTTATGTCTGGTTCTTTCTCTGTCTTCTCCTATCTTTCTTAATAAAATAAGTCAAAATCTTTAAAAAGAGAGTAAAAGGGAAGAAAAGAAGGAAAAAAGGAAGGAAGGAAGGGAAAGAAAAGATAAGGAGAGACGAAACGCATTGGGAGCTGTGAGTAGGTGACTTACTGAGGGTACCATCCCTGTGCTGGCCTGTGGTTGCTAAGAGTGGAGGCTGAGAGAAGATTCTCCTCAACACACTGAAGCCACCACTCCCTCTCCAGAAGGGGCTCCTCTGTCTCCACTGCTCTGGAGTCAGAGTCAGAACTGGCCCCTGCCACGCTCCTTCGTGGGAGATGGCACCTTGAGCTGTCTGGGCCTGGTGTGGCTGGGGACCGAGGTCCTTGGAGAGGCCGGGTGTAATTGCAGCTGTGGGACAGAATAGATGGTGTGTATGTACTGGCTCTGCTCCCTACCCTCGCCTGGGGACTGGGGGAGGATGGGGCTGTGCCTTACGGTGCAGCCCATGGGCACACAGAAGCCAGATGTGGGGCTGTGCAGAGAGAACCAACTATGAACTGCTAGTGTCACCTTCCAGTGAGCAGGGAGTCGAGCCCAGAGAGGCCAGGTGAATTGCTCTAGGTTCCAAAATAGAAGTAAAGGATCTCTATGCTATCATGTTGTCCGGAGGGGCACAACACAACGGAATGTTCTAGACTATGGGGCAAAAGTCAGCTTCTACTAGGAAGGTAGTTTTTTTTTTGCCTCTAGGTTATCATTGGGGTTATTATTTGTGCCTGCACTATGAATCCACTGCTTCTGGAGGCCATTTTCTCCCATTTTGTTGTCCTTGTTGTTATTGTTATTGCTGTTATCATTGTTAGATAGGACAGGGAGGAATTGAGAGAGGCGGGGAAGACAGAGAGGGAGAGACAGACACCTGCAGATCTTCAGGGGGCTCAAACCGGGATCCTTACGCTGGTCTTTGTGCTTCGCACCACACTGTGCTATTGTGCACCCACTGTGCTATTGCCCGGCCCCGGGAAGATAGTTTTTATCTTTTCAGCTGAGGAGACCGAGACCAGCCTCTCCGGAGAAAGCTATTCTGTGCCCAGCTGTTCCCACATGGTCTCACTGACAAAAATTCTGCAGACTTCATTTCTCCCATTTTGCAGATTAATAAACTGAGTTTTCAGACTTCTCACATTTTTTTTTTTTTTTTACCCCAGGGTTATCACTGGGGCTTGGTACCTGTACTACAAATCCACTGCTCCTAGAGGCCATCTTAAAAAAAAAATATCCATTGTTGCTGCTGCTGCTGTTGTTGGATAGGACAGAGAGAAATCAAGAGAGGAGAAGACAGAGGGGGAGAGAAGGATAGACACCTGCAGACCCGCTTCATGGCTTGTGAAGCGACTCCCCTGCATGTGGGGATCCAGGGGCTCAAACCGGGATCCCTGAGCGAATCCTTGCACTTTGAACTATGTGCGCTTAAGCCAGTGCACTACTGCCTGGACCCCTAAACTTCCCACTTTTGACATTAACTCCCTAAGGAGGTGCAGAGTCACCCTCACTCCAGACTGTCCCAGTGAGGAATGGAAGCTGTGGGCAGAAAGGCTGATGTGGGTGGCGGGCTGCTTTGTTCTCTCAGCAATCCACAGCACACACTGTTTAGTAAAGGCTCTGAGAAGTCCCACATAGACCCTCTTCTTCTTTTTTAATTTTTATTTCTTTTTCTTTTTTCTAACTTTATTTCTTTATTGGGGAATTAATGTTTTACATTCAACAGGAAATACAATAGTTTGTACATGCATACCATTCCCCAGTTTCCCATTTAACAATACGACCCCCATCCCTCCTCCTCTTCTTTGAACACAAAACTCTTTCTGTTTCCTTCAGGAAGCACACATTGAGAAATGTCACACTGAACAACGAGGGCTCCCCAAAGAGGCTATAGGATAATTCCTTTTTGTTCTTCCCATGAACAAAAATTCTGGGTTTGGCCCGGGTGTGCCACCTCACAGCTCCCTCAGCTGCTTCGCCTGCTGCTATCTGGTTCCTCCATAAATGCTTTAATTCTTGAGCTTCTCAGCTCCTGCCTCTAGTCCACTGTACTTCCTTCACATATCCTTGACTTGAGTCTCCATGTCATTGAGCAAAACAAATGTCCAGCAGAGCTGACCCTCCATCGGGGCATGGTGGTCAGAGATGGTCAGGTTGTGGGTACTAGGGCACCATCCTTCCCACAATATCTGACAAACACCCACCCTATCCAAAAGCCTTGCAAATAATACTCTAGTTTTTGTTTGTTTTTTGTTTTGCCTCAAGGTTATCATTGGGGCTTGATGCTGGCATTATGAATCCACTGCTCCTGGAGGCAATTTTCTCTATTTTTATTGGATATGACAGAATGAAATGGGGGAGGGGAATAGGTAGGGAGAGAGAAAGACAGATACTTGCAGACCTGCTTCACCTACTGTGAAGTGACACCCCTGCAGGTGGGGAACCAGGGACCCAAGCTGGGGTCCTAGAGTGGGTCGTTGCACTTCCTACTATGTTTTCTCAACCCAGTGCCCCACCGCTCAGCCCTACAAATAATTCTGCCTGGTCTTTCTGAGAAAATGACCATAACTGTCTCAATGTCTCACTCTCAGATGATGAGTGGGGGTAGAAGACGGGCTGGGAGGCATCTTTATAGAGGACAATGGGTGTAGGCACATTCCCAAGAGAGGCTGAGCGGGCAGAGCAGGCGCACAGAAGCCTCCACCATGGCCCTGGGCATTCTGGGATGTGCATTCTTTGTGAAAGGACCTCACATCACAACTACGTAAGGCAGCAAGAGGTCAAATTCCAACCCACCATCTCCTTGCTGTTCTCAGCTCTTTTCACTGACAGGAGGGATCAAGGCATCAGATAATGTTTCCTTCCTTCCTTCTATCCTTCCTCCCTTCCTTTCTAATCTTATTTATTTATTTATTTATTTTTGCATAGAGACAAAGAGAAATTGCTAGGGTAGGTGGAGAGAGAGGGGGAGAAAGAGAGACACCTGCAGCCTGGCTTCACCACTTGTGAAGCTTTCCCCTTGCAGGTGGGGACGAGGGGTTTGAACCTGGGTCCTTGTGCACTGTAATGCGAGTGCTTAACCAGGTGTGCCACCCCTTGGCCCCTGAGAATGTCTCCTTTCTTCCACTGTGCAGAGATGGGTCAGGGAGCCTCTCTCTGGCCATGTGATAGCAAGAGAAGGAAATGAGACATGATTGTAGAGGCACCGGATGAACGTCCAGGGCGTTTGCTACTATTTCCTGAAGGTGACATCTGTTGGCAATAAGCATCCATGTCAGCCACGCCTGCTGTTTCCGCCGGCGCCCTTGTGGAACAGGACACGAAGCTGCCTTCTCTCTGGCTGGCAAGTGCATCCCACCATGTGTCCCCCAGGCAGGTGATCTCCAGCCTCTGCCAGCAGCAGGGATGCTGGGTGACGTCACGGTGCAGCTATCGCAGTGATGACAAGTTCCTTCCTTTTCTCCCCTGGCCTCCTCCTGGCTGGAAGTGGCCCCTTTCCATCTGAAGTCCACCGTCCCAACACGCGCCGTGCCCTGTAACTCAGCCTTGACCGCCAGGGGGCAGCACGCGTCTTCGGCACGTGGGACATGGCTTGGAAGTGACTTGTCAGCCTGCATGCTGACTTGTTTTTTTTGATTTAAAATGTCTTGTCAGGGCTGGGGGTATTGCCAATACCCAGGCCTATCAGAGAAGCCAGAACTCCCACTTTCTGCCCCCCCCCGAAAGAATTTTGGTCCAGACTCCAGAGGGGTAAATGTTAGCAGAAGGTGACCAGACGGCTCTGTACTCCCATTCCATCAGGACCTGAAGCGTTTGTTATCAGGAATATATATTTTTTGAAATTTTTTATCTTTATTTTTTGGATAGAGACAGCCAGAAATCAAGAGGGTGATAGAGAGGGAGAGAGACAGAGAGACACCTGCAGCACTGCTTCACCACTTGCAAAGCTTTCCTCCTGCAGGTGGGGACCGGGGGCTCGAACCTGAGTCTTTGCACATTGTAATATGTGCGCTCAGCCAGGTGCACCACCTCCTGGCCCCATGGAATTTTGTTTTTATACCACAAGTGAAATGGAGGTGAATCTGGAAAACACCAGAGGAAGCCAGGCATGGTTTCACTTATCTGAGAGAGAAGGAGGAAAAAAGGAAAGATACTTGGAAGTAGTAGTAGGTGTTGGGGGTGAACTAGAGAGTGGAGGCAGGACCACTGGAGGGAAAATGGGACCCGGGGAGAACTACAGCAGTTTCCAGTGGAGGGGATGGGATGCAGAACTCGGGTGAGAACTGTATGAAATTATACTCCTATTATCTTATAATTTTGTAAATCAATGTTAAATGACTGAAAAAAATAAACAAGAAAATGTCTTGTAAGATGATTACATTTTTTTTTTTCTTTTCTTTTAGGTCTTTGAGGAGACACAGTCTTCAGAAAATGTGTTCTGTGCCTCCTTGGGTTTCCTCCTCCTGGTCTCCACTGGGCATATTGTGGGGTCCACAGGCAGGCAGTTGAGGCCCTAATGTGTTGATCTGTCAGCCAAGGTCTTTCTCAAGAAGTCCTTATTCACGTTCCCAGCTTCTTCTCCAGGAGAACCCTGAGGCGTGTGCCCTGGTTTCCCAGATAGTCCGTGAGTCAGGGATCTTGTCTTGCCCACTGTTCACCCCTGAGTCCACACAGATGCAGAGCAGGGGCCTACCCGGAACCTTGGCTCCCCACAATTTCACCTCTGAGAGTGCCATACTCAAAATGGCCAGCAGATGGCACCAAGACTTCTGTTGGAGCTTCCTGTCTGGCTAGTGGTTTGGCTCTGAACTGAAAAGGAGGGCAGAGCTAACTGGCTTTTCCCAGATGATCCTAGAAACACCACCATTCACCTCTGGCACACCCTACCACCTTCCTTTTCTTCCTCCCTTTCTTTCTCCTCCCCCAAATCCTGTGCCATCCAAGCTGTCCATTTAAATTTCAGAGAGGGAGCAGTTGGGAATGAAAAGAAAGAACAAAGAGAGGAGAGAGGAGAGAGGAGAGAGAGAGATATGCTATGCTAAGCTTTTTGCCTCCTTGGGGATGGCACTGGATGATGGTGCTATGAAACTTCCAGAAGAATCCCATGATTCTTTTAAAAATTTTATTTTATTTGATAAAACAGAGAGAAATTAAGAGGGGAACAGGAGTTCGAGAGGAAGAGAGAAAGACACCCATAACACTGCGCTATGATTCATGAAACTTCCCCTCTGCAGGTGGGGAGTGGGAGGTTTGAACCCAGATCCTTACTTCTGGTAACATATGCACTCAACCAGGTGCCCCACTGCCCTGCTCCCAGAACCCCAGGATTCTATTTCTGCCTAAGAGCCTCCAGGGAATGCAGAGAAGGAGGATCCATGCCAGACAATGGGTTTTCTTTTCTATTGGCAAGAGTACTTTCTCAGAAGAGTATGATACTAAAATAAAAAAAGTGCTAACACTGAACTATTATTACTGTAACCACCACAGTACTGCTGACATCCCTACCACCATCATTACCCAACCTCCATTACTGCCACACCACCATAAACAAGGTTGTCATTGCTGCTGCCAACGCACTATTGTCATCATCTCAAACGTGCTCCCACAACCTCCATCATCACCAGTGCCCGCACCACCACCACCATCACCACCACCAACACTGTGTGTCCAGAACTTTGCAGGTTGGAGAAGATCGTATGTATGTCAGGCATTTTGCATCATAAGAGACACTTCACAAATCTGACAGACACTCAGGAGTTTGGAGAGGCAGACTTGTTGGAGACTTGAGTAACTGCATTTTCTGTCTACACAGTGTGTGCGTGCCCCTTGGCACATCTTCTGGCTTCTTTGGAAGATCCCCCCTCAGACCAGCAGAGGACTGGCTGTGTGTGTGTGTGTGTGTGTCCCAGACTTGAGAAGAAAGACCCATGCGACTTAGAAAGAAGAGCAGCAGTGGAACAGAGAGTCTCTACCTGACTCCCACCTGGTGGTGGCTTCTGGATGGATTGCAACTGGTGAAAAGAGCTTAGAGAATGGACAGCTTTGCTCCTCTGGTTCGATGAGTTTGTGGCTGGTGCTAGGAAGGCCTTTGGAATGTACTCCTTGGTCTTTCACTTGATGTCTGTGGGAACATAGCAGGATGACATGCAGGCCTCCACACAAAAAAACCACTCACACACTCAAGATGGTGTCAAAGGACACCAGGGAAGGGCCACTTCAGCTTCTTCCATTAAGTCTCTGACACAGAGACTTAATGCAGCAGGCTTCCAGAAAGAGCCCGTATAAGGGAAACTTGGTCAGAACATGGGTAGAAAAGAAACCCTGGAAACCTTATTGCTACTGAAAGACACAAGATAGTCCTACAGACCGTGCTGACCTCAGGCACCTGGACAATTCCAGATGGAGTGGCATTCCAGCAGGGAAGGTCCATCTTGCTCTGGGGGAAAACTTGAAGAAAGGAGAATCAACTTTTCACGCCATCTGCGGGTGTGGGTGGCTGGAGGCCTGTCTCTATTTAATGTCCTGTATGTGTGTTGGTGTAAGCATGACTGATGTGTGCAGTGATGCTGGAAGAGTCTTCTGGGAATGTGCCCTGGGGAGAGAGAGAGAATGAGAGAGAGAATGAGAGAGAGAACAAGAGAGAGAACGAGAGAGGAATGAGAGAGAACTTGAGAGAGAACGAGAGAGAGAACAAGAGAGAGAGAGAGAGGGAGAGACTGAAAGAGAGGGAGAGAGAGACAGAGGTACCTTCCAAAGGAAGAAAGATTTTATTTTACTTATTATTTATTTATTTTTAAAAATCAGAGCCATGGTCTATGCATCAAAAAGTTTAGGGCATTCAATCCATTTTTCCCTCCAGGGTTATTGCTGGGGCTCAGTGCCTGTACTACCAATCCACAGCTCCTGGAGGCCATCTTTTTTTCATTGTTGTTGCTGCTGCTGTTGTTATTGGATAGGACGAGAGAAATGGAGAGAAGAGGGGAAGCTAGAGGGGGGGAGAGAAAGACAGACACCTGCAGACCTGCTTCACCGCCTGGGAAGCGACTCCCCTGCAGGTGGGGAGCCGGGGGCTCAAACTGGGATCCTTCCGCCGGTCCTTGCGCTTTGCACCACTGTGTGCTCCCTCCTGGCTATCGATGACTGCTTTTACTCAGCTAATCTCACAGGCAGATCGGGCACCCGGAAACTATCAGAGCAAAATGAGAAACTCATTGGGAGGGAAGGACAGTGTTTGCAGAGGTTGCTATAGGTCTTCACAAATGAGCTCTGCTTGGGCCTGCCGTCAGATACCCACGTCCTTCTCTAGAGTCTCATTAGGAATGGAACGTACTGCCTAACTATTGAACTATGTCAATTTTTTAAAAATGTGTTTTATGACTATTTCTGAGAACTGTGTGCTTGGTTTTAAATGAGCTTTATGCCACTGAGCAGGAAAAGACTCGGCCTTTCAGACAAAGAAATGACACTAATCATGAAATGAAAGGAGATAGCGTGTGTTCAGCTGGAAGTGACAGTAGTTTCCTTTGAACGTAGCCTTAGTCCCTTTGATGAGCCAGTGATGTCACTTCCTACAGCCCAGGCCCCAGACCTGAAATAGTCTTCTCCCCCTGCCTCCCCTGCCCACCCCCAGCACCGCTTCCCTTCTAGGGAATAGCGGTCCAAAGTGAAAGCTTCAGAGGAGCCCCAGACTGTGCCCCTTGGCTGTGTCTGCTTGCCTGTATGTCGGGAATAGCTTGTGAAGGACCAGGAAGGAAAAGAAAAATGTTCAGCAAAAGCCAGTGCATTGCATATGGTACCCGTTAAAAGTAGTAAATAGGCTGGAGATGAAGGGCTGAGCTTACACATGTGAAGCTGCCTGAGCCCCAGTATCCAGCGAGGGGTGGCTACTTCCTGCCTTCCTTTGTCCTTTTGTCTCAGACCACACCCAGGGGCAGGCTGGAGATGCAGGGAGGGGAAGGGAGCAGGGAGACTTGGGGGGTTCCTTGACCCTAGTTCCCATTTTTTCTACAGGCTCTTCAAGCAGGTGGCTGCGTTGGCCATGGAACTGCCAATCAAGCAAGGAGGAAATATGTGAGTGGCTGTGTTGAACTTTGGAAAACCCAGAGACTTGGTGGTGAGAATCTGTAACACTGAGCCCAAGTCTCTATTCTGACATGGCAGTGACTGTTATTATTATTTTTTCCAGAGCACTGCTCAGCTCTGGCTTATGGTGGTGTGGGAAATTGAACCTGGGACTTTGAAGCCTCAGGCATGAAAATCTCTTTGCAAAACCAGCATGCTATCTACCCCTACCCTACATTGACTAAATTTTGTTCATGACCCACATTATGAGTCTTCTTTCCAGTTTCACTGTGTTGAAGATATGTCTATAGGCAGTTCTGTCTGTCTGTCTATCTTCTATCTGTCTGTCTATCTATCAATCATTACATATCTATCTATCTATCTATCTATCTATCTATCTATTAAAGAGAGTTAAATAGTCATGTTAAACAAGAATCTAAAGGCCAGGCACACATTAAGTGCACACATTACCTGTGCAGGGACCCAGGTTCAACCCCCTGGTCCCCAAGAGTGTTACAGCAGGGCTGCAGGCATCTCTTTCTTTCTCCCTTTCTGTCTCTCTTCCTCTTGCAAATTCTGTCTCTATCAACAGAAAGAAAGGAAGAAAGAAAATGACAATCTCTGAAATTCCCTGGAGAACGGGAGATAATATAACCAGACAGAGATTCCAATTCCCACCCATCCTGTAGATTTATGGCCTCCTTGTTAAACGTTATTTTCCCTGCAAAAAAACATCTGCTCTATCATGATATGACCAGTCCTGGTTTTCACTTATTCAGCTAATGTTTGTCTGCTTACTTGACTAAAGACCCCAAGCAGTGCAGGAAAAAAGACAAACACACGAATGACTGGTATTTGAATAAGTAAATGCAAGAGACTACATTGCAACTATAATATGAAACTACAAGCTTTAGCACGTGCACCTGTGTGCTTTTATATGTATTTATCACAGTGCTTTATATATATTTAAAAATAAATTCATTTTTTTTATTGTAGCCAAGTCTAAGATGAATCAAAGTATGACTGCCTACATTATACTAAAAACTTTCTAAGAAGTAGAAATCACATATGATATGGTTGGAAGGTACTGAAAGGTGTGTTTTTCAACATTATTATTTTTTTGCTACCAGAGTTATTGCTCGGGCTTGGTGCCTGCACAATGATTCCACCACTGCTCCTGGTGGCCATTTTTCTCTTTCTTTCTCTCTCTCTTTCAAAATATTTATTTATTTACTTATTCCCTTTTGTTGCCCTTGTTGGTTTACTGTTGTAGTTATTATTGTTGTCGTCGTTGCTGGATAGGACAGAGAGAAATGGAGAGAGGAGGGGAAGACAGAGAGGGGGAGAGAAAGACAGACACCAGCAGACGTGCTTCACCGCTTGTGAAGCGACTCTCCTGCAGGTGGGGAGCCGGGGCTCAAACGAGTATCCTTCCGCGGGTCCTTGTGCTTTGCGCCACCTGCGTTTAACCTGCTGTGCTACCGCCTGACTCCCTTTTTCTCCCTTCCTTCCTTCCTTCCTTCCTTCCTTCCTTCCTTCCTTCCTTCCTTCCTTCTTTCTTTCTTCCTTTCTTTCTTGATAGAGACAGTGAGAAGTAGAGTATAGGGGAAGGAGAGAGAGAGCGAGAGCGAGTGAGGTAGTGTGTGTAAGTCCTACGACATTGTTCTACCACTCATGGAATTTCCTCTGTGCAGGTGGGTATCAGGGTGTTGATCCTGGGTCCTCACCCACAGTAAGGTGTGCATTCTACCGGGAGCACCACCACCCAACTCTTAAATTCTTTACATAACATGCTTGAACCCAGATTTGGAATTTAGGTGGCAGAACCTCAAAGTTTGATTCAATTTTAAAAAGGGTATTTGTCTTCTAGGATTGCTATAACCAAGTACCACCAAGTAGGGGCTGGGAGTCGATGCGTTGCAGAGCGTGTGTTACCATGTATGAACCTGGGCTTGAGCTCCCACTCACCACCTGCTGGGGACTTCATGAGCAGTGGAGCAACGCTGCAGGTGTCTCTCATCTCTGTCTCGTTCTTCTCTCTCTCCTTCTACCTTTCTATCTCTGTCTCTTACTTCATATCAAAGAAAATAAATGGCCATTGGGAGCAGTGGAGTCATGCAGGCCCCCAGCCCTAGTGATAACCCTGGTGGGAAAAATAAAAATAAATAAATGAATTACCACAGACGATGGGGCATGAAACAACAAAAATGTATCCCCTCAGATTCTGGAGGCTGAAAGTTCAAGATCGAGATGGTCAAGATCATGGCTGTGTTTCTTCCTAAATTTTTGGTGGTTGGTGGATACCCCTGCTATCATATGGCATCACCCTCTGTGTCCCTTGGCATAATTTCTCCTCTTGCAAGGGCACTAATCACATTGGGGGTACTACCCGGTGAGACCTCAGTTTGCATCCTGGTCACATCTGAAATCCCCCCTTTGCTAAGTATAGACATATCTCCAGCAATCAGGGATGAGGACACAGACAGATCTTTTTGGGAGACCCATCTACAACAGGCAAGAATTCTCTTTCCAGTTCGTTACTAATTGGCCCACTAAAAAGGGGTTCATTTTAAGTTGTATTGACTGGGAAATACCAGTTGCTTAGTATCCTACTGTTACAGAATAATTACATGAAGAAAAATAGCCCAAGAGTCACACAAAAATATTTATTTCCTGTGACATGCAGAGGAAATATTTACATGTGTGAAGGAGAAGCCAGAACCCCACCCCAGTCCATGGCGCACCTGTGTTGGACCTGGGAACTTCAAACATGGGAATACTGCACACTGTCAGCTACCCTCTGTCTCGAGCCCCCCCCCCCCATGTCCAAGTTAGCAGAATAATAAGCAAAGAGGGAGTCTTTCAAAATTTATTTTTATCAAAGAAAGGAGAGGGAGAAGGAGAAGTAGAGAGAATGAGGGAGGGAGAGAGGAAGAGAGGGAGAGGGAGAGAAAAAGTTCACAGCGCTACTCAGCTCAGGCATATGTGGCATAGGAGAATCATACCTGCGCCCTCAGACATGCAACCCTGGTTCTCTACTGCTGAGGTACCTATTCTGACCAGGGATTCTTTAAAACCATGCTCCAGTCTCCTGTAAATGGGCCCAACACCTGTGGAGAGCAGTCCGGAGAACTCTCAGAAGGCTAGAAGTCGACCTACCCTATGGCCCTACAATTCCTCTCCTGGGGATAAATCCTAAAAAACCAAACACACCCATCCAAAAAATTTGTGTGTACTTGTGTTCATAGCAGCACAATTTGTAATAGCCAAAATCTGGAAGTAGCCCAGGTGTCTAACAGCAGATGAGTGGTTGAGAAAGTTGTGGTCTATATACATAATGGAATATTTACTCAGCTATTAAGAATAATGAATTCACCTTCTTCACCTCATCTTGGATGGAACTTGAAGGAATCCTATTAAGTGAGGTAAGCCAGAAAGAGAAGGATGAATATGAGATGATCTCACTCATGGATAGAAATTGAGAAATAGGGAGTCGGGCTGTAGCGCAGCGGGTTAAGCGCAGGTGGCGCAAAGCACAAGGACCAGCATAAGGATCCCGGTTCGAGCCCCGGCTCCCCACCTGCAGGGGAGTCACTTCACAGGCGGTGAAGCAGGTCTGCAGGTGTCTAGCTTTCTCTCCTCCTCTCTGTCTTCCCCTCCTCTCTCCATTTCTCTCTGTCCTATCCAACAACGACAACAACAATAATAACTACAACAATAAAACAAGGGCAACAAAAGGGAATAAATAAATAAAATAAATATTTGAAAAAAAAGGAATTGAGAAATAAGAATAGGAAGAGAAACACAAAGTAGAACTTTGACTGGGCTTGGTGTATTGTGCTAAAGGAGAGGACTCTGGCGGGGGGGGGTGTAAATTAACTTAAACAGAGGTATGGGGGTTGGGGCCGCTTGTGGCACGTATAGAAGGATTCACAGCGGGAGCTGGGAACTGGTTTAATCAATACACGGTTTATTAGGGTGAAACAGGTAAAAGGCAAAATAAGCAATTATCATCAAGGGTTCAGTGTACGCTAGGTCTATAAAGCCTGAATATGGTTGTCAAAGTTTAGTCCCATAAGGTAAACAGTTACCAGCTCTGGTAAAGGTTGCTCATGGCTGTAGAGGGGTCTGAAAGTTTACCGGCTAGCAGAGTCGCACGTGCTCAGTTCCCAGGAGAAGTAGCCATGGCGGATGGATGCCTGGGGCACCTCCACCGAGAGACATCTGACCAGGAGAAGAAGCCGCAGCCATGGAGCCCAGAGTTCCGGCTGCTGTCTTTTTCAGTCTCTTCAGCCTACCCGCAATGCTTGGCACACCAGCAGTCTGGATTCACCTACAGGCCACCGTGCGCCTGCGCAGATCACTGCACACTGTCAGCCTTCTGCCGCCAAAGCTGACGTCACCATTGTGTCAGGGCATACAGCGTCACCACAGGGGGGATGATGGGATGATGGACTTCCAGGTCCTGGAGCGCCAGATCAAATCTATGGGGTTTACAACTAACAGTAGTTATACACTTCTCCCATATTTGGGAGCTGCTCTCTTCCCTGATCCAGCTTTCTAGTCCTTTTTACAACAATGACATCATCTCCCCAGACAATAACTTGGGCCCACCTGCATATCAGATGTCAGGCTCAAGCAAAAACTAATAAAGTCATGGGCCCCTTGGAATATACCTAATATAGACCTACTAGCTTTTTCCAAAATGGAGACCCCAAATCTTCCTCTGCAATATTCCGGCCTTAGTCAATAGTTTGTTCTGCTTTATATCTTTACTCTTTTTCAGCCACCAGGTTCCAAATGTTACCATGATGCCAACCTGACTCCTCTGGGCAGATGACCCCACCGATGTGTGTGGGGATCCCAGGACTCCCTGACTAGGGTCCCAGGTGATGGGATGGCCTGGTCGTGACTGTAGAGTCATTGTTAAAGTGTGTCGGTCTCTTGCCCTTATTCAGCTTCTTAAACCTTAAGACAGCAGGAACCTTCCCCGTTCTCTATAAAGCCCGTATTTCTCCCAGTCCTGGAACCTCTAGGATGGGGCTCACTTTCCCGCATGCTTCTCTCAGTTCATGTCAATTGATGCTGTACCTGCTGATCCCAACCTAATCAGTGTAACCAGTACCACCACGGCATATTTCACTTCGGACTGTGTCCATAGACATCAGGTGTGAGATGTCAGCACTTCAGCTTCATTACTCTGGTGAGACATTTCCTAGTTCATAGGATTCTTCATTCCATTTCAGCTGGTGCACTTCCTAACAAAGTCTCAAAGCCTAGATATAGACCGGGGCCCTTGAGACAGGGTATATGTACACATGTATCCATAAATCAGGGCAAAATATATACCTGAATGCAAAAGTACACAATAGTTTGCACTGAGTCAGTAAATACAGCAGACAAGAATTAAGACCTGAAAAGACACCATAAAGTACCTAATGAAATAATTTCTACTTAGACCTAGATACCCTCCTCACCTACTTCCTACACTTCCCTCAATCACTCCAAGGCTAACCTTGGCAGACAAAGGTTCTTAATGAAAGACCCTTTGGGTCCTACTTCAGGAAGAAGCTCTTTCTGTTGTTCTGAACCTGCTGGCCCTTGGGCAGAGGCTGCCAGCCTTCCCTTTTCAGGCAGAGAAGCAGCCCAAGACACTCACAGGCGTCCAAGGTCCTTGCACACTGACACGAATGCAAACCATTTAATCACGTGCTGAATTCTGCACTTGGCAGCATGAGCACAGCCTCTGTCTATTGTAACAGAGAGTGCTTAAACATCCTAAGGGAAGTGTTGATTAGGAGCATGGTAAAAATAAATCAAGGATGCTGCACTTTTATTTTGTCCTTGGTGTTCAGAGCCACAGCATGAAAACGCCTCAGAACGCATCCCTTCCAGGCTGATCTGGGGCAGAAAGTACTTGTGTGTCTCTCATTCCTATGTCCACCTCTGCTGTCTAGGCCTTGGACTTGATCTTGGCACGTGCTGGAGGCATTTGGAGACACAAAGAGAGTAAGTTCGATGACCCCCCTCGGAGCTGCTTCTCCTACAAAGGGAGGGAAACAAGAAGGTCAATTCTTGGAGCTCAAATGCACAAACACATCCAAATGGCTGGATAATAGTTTCTCCCTCTTGGTTCCAGCTGCCGCCCCAGGGAATATACAGTAGGTCAGCATTACACTTTGAACTTCAACAAAAGTCAATTGTTCTCTCCAGCCCATCCTGGAGCCCCTTCATCGGTCTGATTAAGGCGTCCCGCTGCTATTTAAATGCCAAGACAGAGACTTTCATTTGCCACAAATAAATGTTGAGGTAAAGGCTTGACATTTATTTTCTAAATGAGAGGCCTATCACAGCATCTGGTGTGTTGGATAATCTTTTATTCACCCAAATGATTCGTGTTAGCAAATAAATATAAATCAGCTTATTAGGCCAGCAGGCTAACATGACCTCTGCTCACTGGGCTTTTATTGGAAAGGTAGATTCTGACTCTTCAAAGCAGGTGAGAGCTCACTGGTAATGAATGACCTTGCAGAACTGAGTTGCATTGACCCAGTGTGAGAAGTTTCTTGAGTCCCTACTTTAAAAGGCTTGAGTTTCTTTTTCTTTTTTTTTAAAATATATTTTATTTATTTATTTTAATGAAAGAAAGATTCAGAGAGTGGGGGAGGGAAAGGGAGAGAGTGAGAGAGAAAGAGAGAGAGAGAGAGAGAGAGAGAGAGAGAGACCAGAGCACTGCTCAGTTCTGGCTTGTGGTGCTGGGGACTGAATTGAGGAGCTCAGAGCCTCAGGCATGAAACCATTTGCATAACTACTAGGTTGCCCCTCCCCCCCCCCCCAGCTTTGAGTTTCTTAAGCACTGGGGACAGAAGACAATAAAAAATGAGCAAGACAAGGTACTTTATAGTGTCTTTTTAGGTCTTTCTACTTGCTTCCTGCATTTATTGACTCACGGCAAACTATTGTGCACTTTTGCTTTAATGTATATATTTTGCCCTGATTTATGGATACATGTGTACATCTGCCCTGTCTCATGGAACCTGGTCTAAATCTAGGTTTTGAGGCTTTGTTAGGAAGAAGACCACCTGAAATGGAATTAAGGAATCAATATGAGAAAGGAAAGATCTTACCAGAGTAATGATGCTGAAGGGTTGACATTCCACTCCTGACGTCAAAAAAAAAAAAAAAAGAGCAGGAGTGGTCTGGGCACAGGTGGCATAGTGGATAAAGCATTAGATCCTCAAGTGTGAAGTCCAGAGTTCAAAAAGTCCAGAGTTCAGTCCCCAGAATTCAATCCCCAATAGCACAGGGACCAGAGAGATGTCTGTTTTTTTTCTCTCTTAAAAAGAAAGAAAGAGAGAAAATGAGCTCGAGTGATGCAGTGATGCTGTCAAGTGTGGACTTGCTGCCTGGTGCTCTCAAAAGCCAAACACAGACACAGCAGCTTTTGTGGGAACAGCAAAGCTGATTTCTTTCTTTCTTTCTTTATTTTGGATAGAGACAGAGAGACATTGAGAGGGAAGGAGGAGATAGAGAGGGAAAGAGAGAGGGAGAGAGAGAGAGAGAAGGAGAGAGAGGGAGAGAGGGAAAGAGAGAGAAGGAGAGAGAGAGTGAGAGAGAGAGAAGGAAAGAGAGAGGGAGAGAGAGAAGGAGAGAGAGAGGGTGAGAGAGAGAGGGAGAGAGGGAGAGTGGGAGAGAGAGAGAGAGAGAGAGAGAGAGACCTGAAGCACTATTTCACTGCCTATGAATCTCTGCAGGTGGGGACCGGGGCCTTGAACCTGAGTCCTTGTGCACTGTAATGTGTGCACTCAAATCAGGTGTGTTACCACTCGGCCTCTGCAAGGTTGATTTCCTAGAGCCCAGAGCACCATAGAGGCAGGAGAATCGCTCAGCCTTGCCTTCTCATGCTTTGTTTCACTGGCACTTTTATAGAGATTGGAGGAAAGGTTGGAAATTGATAAGGGGGGCTGAGCACACATGTTAGAATGTCCAAGGACCTTGGTTCGAGCCCCAGTCCCCAGCTGCAGGGGGAAAGCTTTGCGAGTGGTTAAGCAGTGCTGCAGGTGTCTCTCTGCCTCTCTCCCTCTCTATCTCCCCTTTCTGTCTTGATTTCTGGCTGTATCTATCAAATAAATAAAGATTAAAAGAAAGAAGGAAGGAAAGAAATCGAGTGGTCAAGTTCTGGGGTTGGTAAAGCCACTTGGTCCTTTAGCCTTCTGGATCATGATAGGTTTTCTGTCCTTTCCCTCTCAAATCAAAGCCTGTAATAGGTCTGAACTTTGCTGTTTGCTTTGGAGACAAAGGACAGGCAGGAAGAGATGTGGGAATAAGTTTCTGCTTGATGCCCTTTCCTTAACAATTTTTTTTTTCACACACAGAAAGGCAGCTATAGCCTTATGAATGTCTAAGTTGAAAGACAGGGAGGGAGAGAAAGAGACCAGAGCACCAAAACTTTCCCTGGGTGACAGGAACTGAGCTTGAACCTGATGTAAGTACCTTCCCTGGTGAGCTTTCTTGAAGACTCCACACTTAGTTCTAGTGTATTCACTTTTTAAAAAAGGTACAACCCATATTTATTAATTTAGTTTTATTTATTTTAATGAGAGAGAGATATAGAGAGAAAGATACAGAAAGATAGGTAGAGAGACCAGAACACTACTCAGCTCTCTGGCTTATAGTGGTGGTGGGGACTGAACCTGGGCTATCAGAACCTCAGGCATGAAAATCTTTTGCAGAACCACTATCCCCAGCCCCTGTATTCTTGCAAAGTATTTCTTGCAAGTAGTGCTAAGAGTTATCATATTTAATATTTTTTTCTGAAAACAAATGAATCAATTTTAAGAGGTCAACCTGCCCCTTCAGCATCTGCTAGCAGCCCCGGCTCTGTGGGGCCACAGTTTCATGGATGGATGAAAAGTCTAGGCTGTTCTTGTAAGAACCGTTGCTAAACAGCTCATCCCAGCTCATTGGTGGACCTACAGAGATCAGATGAGGTAGCGTGAGCCTAGACTGGGCTCAGTCTGGAATAATTTGGCTGCTGATTGACATTTAAGTTCTTCTTAAGAGTGCCTCTGGGAGCTGGGTGGTAGTGCAGTGGGTTAAGCACACATTGAGCACACATGGCATGGAAGTGCAAGGACTAGCATAAGGACCCCGGTTCGAGACCCCGCTCCCCACCTGCAGGGGGGTTGCTTCACAAGTGGTGAAGTAGGTCTGTGGGTATCTACCTTTCTCTCCCCCTCTCTGTCATCCCCTCCTCTCTCAATTTCTCTCTGTCATATCCAACAACAGCAATAACAACAACAAGGGCGATAACGAGGACATCAAAATGGGAAAAATAGCCTTCCGGAGAAGTGAATTCGTGGTGCAGGCACTGAACCCTAACAACAACCCTGGAGGCAAAACAAACAAACAAACAAACAAACAAACAAACAATCATGGCTCTATTTCTGCTCCACCATTTTTGTGTGATTTCCATGGGCAAAACACCAGATTCCCGTGTTTCTTGATAACATTTGTCTACTTTCCCTTTGCTTCCTTACTGTTCATGTACTGGAATTAATGGGTTGTGACAAGGACAGAGTATTTATTCTGCATAAATCTCAGGGAATAATTTCTCAGTGATACTGATTATATATATATTAGGATCTAGTAAAAACTAAGAATTGACTGCAGGGCCTAGTACAAAGCTAAACACAAGCTGTGACAGCAAAGGCTGTGTATTCATGAACTTGGTCTTTCTCTGGTGACAGTTAATCAGGGATTAGGGTGAGTTTAGTTACTACAGTTTCAATCCAGGCACTTCCTAAGAAACTAGAGCAAAATAAGAAATGGGAGGTGAAGCTGCTGTTGTTGCCTGCTCAGTAAGAAGGGATGGGGGTGGGTGAGTGGGTGGTGGAACAGCTAGATGAATGTTACATTGTCATGTACAAGGATACATTCAAGATGAATGTTACATTGTCATGTACAAGGATACGTTCAAATCCCTGGTTCCCATCTGCAGCAGGAAAGCTTCAGGAGCGGTGAAGCAATGCTGCAGTTCTCTCTCTCTCTTCCCTATTTCCTCTTTCCCTTTTAATTTTTCTCTCTATCCAAAATAAGTAAATGAGTAAAGTTTTTTTGATTTTTAATATTTTATTTATTTATTCCCTTTTGTTGCCCTTGTTTTATTGTTGTAGTTATTATTGTTGTTGTTGTCATTGTTGGATAGGACAGAGAGAAATGGGAGAGAGGAGGGGAAGACAGAGAGAGGGAGAGACAGACACCTGCAGACCTGCTTCACTGCCTGTGAAGTGACTCTCCTTCAGGTGGGGAGCCAGGGGCTTGAACTGGAATCCTTACTCGGATCCTTGAGCTTTGTGCCATGTGCGCTTAACCTGCTGCGCTACCGCCTGACTCCTTTTTTTTTTTTTTTTTAAAGAAGAAGGAGCAGGCCCCATAGAATAGAACTATACTCCAGGAAGGGGCATCTTCCCCCAGACAGTGCTATCGTAAACTCCTGGAGAAAATCAGACACACAAGGATGGTTTCTGTGTGTGGTATAACAGAATGTCCTGTGACTGAAAGAAAGCTAGCTGCTCAAGGACAAGTTCCGTACTTGGATTGCTGTAGACCTCAGTCCTTCTACCTGAAACTTTATCCCCCTCCTCCCAGCTCTACAGACTGATGAGGGTTGAAATGATACTAGAAGACATTGAACAGCCCTCAACAATAAATATTAAGACAATCTTAATGGTAGTAAAATGAGGAGATTAAAGGAATCTATGTCACTTACACCTCTACTTGTTTGACACAAACTCTGGACTTGGGGAGATAAAACAAGAGAGCAATGTGAAAGGACTTATCAAAAAAATTCTATACCATAAAATGATCATATTATGGTGGACATATACATAAAGAAAGTACAGATATAAAATTCCTTTTAAGAACTGAAAAGTACTTATATAAGAGAAGAGATGTTAATTAACTAGACAGGAATAAAGCACAGGTAAGGAAAAAACTATGGGGCCAGAAAATGTCAAAATAGATTTAAATTAGTACTGTGATCATTTAGGAACAAAACAGATACTACTGAAAATTGTTGTCATAATTGAAAATCAGGATTAAGAAAACCTTCCCAGAATGACGAGGAAAGTATTGAAGAGAAGAAGTTAATCAGAGAGAAATTTGATATAAAGATTTCCTAACTACATGTTACTGGAGGAAAGAAAAATATTCAAAGAAGAAATTGCATAGCTATATATTGCCAAACAGAAGGAAAATATGCAGGGCCAGGCAGTGGAACTTCTGGTTAAGAGAACACAATTCAGTGCACAAGGATACAGGCTTAATCCCCTGGTCCTCACCTGCAGGGGGAAAGCTTTATGAGTTGTGAAGCAGAGTTGAGGGTGTCTCTCTGTCTCTTTCCCTCTCTTTCTTTTCCTCCTATCTCAATTTCTCTCTGTCTCAGAGAAGAAAAATATACAAAGATATCATAGAAGAAAACTCCGCAAACCAATAAAAACCTAAATTCTTAGGTTGGGAGACTGTGCCATGATAAAATTAATTTGAAATTGTCAACATCTAATTAATGTCTGTACCTTGATTTTTTTTTTTGAACTTTAAAAACATCCAGTTAGCTAGAATGGGGAAAAAAAAGTGTCAGGCTGGTTTTGGAAGCTTCTGCAGTATTAGATCCCATAAAAAAAATGGGACAAAACATTCATGGAAAATTTCTAGGACAAAGGTCTGTCTTACAAGAATTCTACAGCCAGGTGTGAGAGATGCTGGACAGGGCCCTGTGTCTTCTTCTCTCAAGTGTCCTTTGAGCCTCCCAAGCTACTTATGGTGGAGTTTCCAAACAGCTGTTGACTTTGAAAGAGGGAAACAGAAACATAGAGACATCCCAGTACTACAGCTTTCCTGGTGCCAGTGGCATCTTCATGTGGTACTGGGATTTGAACATGGGTCTCATGTATGGCAACACAGACAACCTACTTGGTCAACTATTCCTTTGGCCCCATATTTGGGGCACATTCTAGACTCCTCAAGGGTGCATTGAGTTCCAGTGGCCAATGGTAGTAACCACCTCAAGAATACACCCACTGATGGTTTTTCCATCTTCCCTATCCCTCCCTGTATCCTCCCAAAACAACTCCAAAATAAATTACCACACTCAGGTTCCTGTCTTGGTCAATGCTGTGGACAGAACCTATGCTAAAAGCCCTACCTCCATCATTCATCTAAAATACATCTCCAACTTTTCTTATTTTTGTATGAACCAAATATTGCAACAGAAAGGAATTCTAACATATTGAAGGACTCAGGAAATACACATCTGTGCACTATCAGTGATAAGATTACATGAACATATACTGCAGTCAGATGACAGAGGAGTGAAGACTTCATGAATGAAGGAGGAACTGTGTGGTAAAATTAAAAAAAAAAAAGACCACAGTGAGCATAGAAACCAATTAAGCATGGAATTATTCAAATAACTGTGGTAAATGTGGCCATAAAGAAATATAAATATTATGACTTTTGAAAAGACAAGGGAAAACATCACAACAATAAACATCAAGATATACTGTTTCTTGATGTTAATTAGTCAAGGTACGTAGCATAAAATATAAATTTTAAAGTTTAAAAGCTACATCATTAAGATTAAAAGCAATCTTGTTCCTCCTCTTTCCCTTTTCCAAGTTACCCAGTTTCCTTCCCTATACACACTCATCTTGCCAGTTTATTTTGTACTTTTCAGAAAGATTCAGTACAATGATTTCATATACATACTTTTTTTTTTACATAAATAGCATACTAAAGAACTTTTCTATTTTTACTTAGAGCATTCTTTATTTTATTTTCAACCGGAGCATTTTTCAGCTCTGACTTACTGTAATGCTAGGGATAGAACTTGGGATCTCAAGTCCCAGGAATGAGATTCTATTGTGTAAACCACTTTGCTATCTTCTCAGCCTTTAATTAGAGAATTTTGTAATAGCATATTATGGAAAATATTCCCTCCTGTCTTTACTGAAAAATACTCTCCCCCCTCCACCTTGTCATTACTGAAACCTCACTGCTTCAACTTGACTTTTTTTTTTCTGTAAGATAAAAACTGAGAGACAAATACAGAGAGAGAGTAGAGGGTACCACAGCACTGAAAGCTCCCTCAATGGACTGAGGGACAGGTTCGAACCTGAGTCTTACACATGTAAGTAGGCACACAATCTAGGTGAACTAATTTGCTGGCCCCTGTAGAATATTCTATTGTATGGATGGAAATCAAGCCATTTTTTCAGTTTCCTGATGTTGCATATCTACTGCTTTGTGAGGTGGCTAAATCTAGTCTGCAGGGATTTTTTTTTTTTTGTAAACAAAGTTTTATTGAAATATAGCTACATCCAGTCAAAAAATTCTATTCCTATTGCAACAGGGGTTTACTGTGTAACCTTAGCATAAGCCTCAGGCTACTGGGCCTCTTCCACATGAAGCTCCTTTCTCTTTGGCTTTCCATGATACAGTGCTTTCCTGTTTGAGTTGTGATTTTTCTAGTTACACCTCTTCGTCTCAGCCAGTGCCTCTTTCCCCCATCTTGTCCCCTGTATGTCACTTACTTGAGTCTTGGTACTGGGAATCTCTCTCCTCACTCCTCACTTTTACGCTGGGTTTGATCATCCATTCCAGGACTTCAAAAACATCTGTATGTGGATGATTGCCCAGATTTTGTCTCCAGTCAAATTCTGTCTCCAATCTGTTGTTCATTGTCTGTGTGATACTTACCCTTATGTCTCCCAGACTACTAACAAAGCAGTAGTGTGTGTGTGTGTGTGTGTGTGTGTGTGTGTGTGTAGGGTCTCACACATGAGCAGTTTCACCATTTCAGGCCACTTCCTCCTTTTTAGGAGGAATGTTTTTATCAGGACAGAATGAGAGAGAGAGAGAAAGAGAGAGAGAAAGAAAGAGAAGGAGAGATATCACAGCACTGATGCTGTAGTGTCTTCCATATGGTGCTGGTGTTTGAACTTGGATCACAGGCATGGCAAGGCACATAAACCATCCAGTGAGTTACCTCTCCAGGACACATCCAGAAATTTATTTATTTATTTATTTTTCTCCCTTCCTGCCCCTATTTATTATATTATTTTAAAATTTTGATTTACAAGATTGTAAGTTAATAGGGTTATAATTTTGGCCTGAACCTCATAGATAACATGCAGGTGGATGAAAATATTTTCTGGGGGGAGTCGGGCTGTAGCGCAGCGGGTTAAGCGCAGGTGGCGCAAAGCACAAGGACCTTGGTAAGGATCCCAGTTCGAGCCCCGGCTCCCCACCTGCAGGGGAGTCACTTCACAGGCGGTGAAGCAGGTCTGCAGGTGTCTGTCTTTCTCTCCTCCTCTCTGTCTTCCCCTCCTCTCTCCATTTCTCTCTGTCCTATCCAACAACGATGACAACAACAATAATAACTACAACAATAAAACAACAAGGGCAACAAAAGGGAATAAATAAAATAAAAAAATTAAAAAAAAAAAGAAAATATTTTCTGCGAAGATGGTGTCAGAGTTGAGAACAGGGCTATAAAGCGGTAGGGCAGAGAATAGCTCCCAATCTTGAAGAAAATATATAAATACAATTAACTGTTTACCTCATCGATCTGACCCAGGGCTGATATATGTATTCATATGTCAGTCTGAGCTCACAGTTCATGGTTACAGCTGGGTATGTTCTAGGTCACACTCATGTCACAGCTGATCTTCCTCGAGTGGCAGAGTAAGCTGACCCAGCCTCCTTTCAGAGACTGGGGAAGTCCTTACCATTGCTACTTAATAGTGAAGGCAAGGTCCTGGAGAGGCCCACAAATGGGATTAAGATGACATTCCTCCCATCCAGAAGTCTTGAGGTTTCCTTCTAACCTGGTTCATCTTCTCATCTTCCCCTCGGCAGGTCAAACTAGCAAAATGCCCATAGTTCTTTATGCCAAGTCTTGACTTAGGTAAAATATACTTATGGGTTAATTCTCCCTTGAAAATAACATCTATTACTCTTGTACCCTTTCCCCTCTCTCCAGTGCTACCACTACAGCACAGACCACCATCTTTCTCATGGGTCACAACAATATCCTGGCTGATCTATTTTCCAGTAAGCAGTAGAGGACTTTGTAGGACAGCAGCAGACTTTTGTCACTGTCATGGCTGTTGTCATGCTGTAAATGTTGTGACTGTTTCTGTTGACTCTGAAAGATTAAGATCTATATATACATGTCGTCACAGACTCTCCAGATGCTAGGGCACCTGTGTATCCATGAAAGTAGGAAATTCATATAGAACTGAGTCTCTAGATTATGAAGAGGAGGACATTTTGGTTAAATTTAGGAGACATATTGTGAATCACTTCCTCTTCTAGCGTTTGCCCTTCTTCCATAGCCAGTCAACAGCGTCAGGTTGAGCCTGATGTAAAGTTTCGAGACCTCCTTTGAATCTGGAGAGGTGGCAGTCGTTGACTATGTGGGTCATAGTCTGTCTGGAGCCGCAGGGGCAGTTCGGGTCGTCTCTGGCTCCTCAGCGATGGAACATAGTGGCGCACCGGCCATGGCCTGTTCCATAGCGATTGAGGAGGTCCCGATCATAACGTGCTAGGTCAAAGCTGGGTTGACGCTTGCAGGGGTCTGTGATGAGGTGTTTGTTCTTTACCTCAGCTGACTGCCAGCTCTGTTTCCAAGAGACTGGAACAGAGAAGTTCAGTGTAGGCGTAGGAGACCAGATTGGGTGACGAGATGTCAAGCGTTGGACAGGGTGGGCGAAGATCTCCGCGTATATTGGCAGGTCCAGTCGAGCGTACACGTGGGAAATGAACTTAGATGATGCCGCATCCAGCGAATATCTGGCGGGGCCATGTTGCTAAGAACTGGCAGCCATGGAACCGGGGTGGAATGGATGGTTCCAGAAATTATCCTCATGGAGGATCACTACTACAGTATCAACGGTTCATTAGAGTAAATGTTGTCTAGTCCAACCTAGCTCCCATTTCAATGCCCTTTTCCCTCAGTCTTTGACTTTTTCGATCACTTCAAAGAATGCTTTAAGGAACACAAAGGTCTCTGTAGACAGCCATATTTAATAATCTTAGTTAGGATTTATACTGAATATTGTTGGTATCCAGGGAACTCTAACAATAAAACGATAGTCCTAATAGACTTTTAAGACTTTATATTATTGTTCTATTTGTGAACAATAATGATAATTATTATCTACTCCTCAGTATAGACATTTTAAAGATGGTGAAGCAACTGAGAATTAATTTATTGGTAATGATCATTTTCAACTTCATTAGATGCTCAGAAGCCTACTACATTATCATTATCTCGATGCTAAATTTTAATTGCATGCAGCCTGCTCCCTCAATAATTAACACATTGTATATCCCACCTAATTCACAAACTAATTGTCATTTCTTAGATCTTAATATTACTTGCTAATTTTGCCAAGGATAAAAAAATCCGACTGTCAAAACTCCAGAGAAAATGACATTATAGAGGCACAATAGTGACAAAACAAGTTAATTTATTGCAAAGTCACCAAGATAAGGAGTTTTTAATTGCATATTTGTTACCTTCATAAAAGCTATAAATGGCTTTTTAGTTACATGTTTGCTTATTTCTTACATATTAAAAAAGTGTTAACAAGCCTGATTAAAATTAATTGCAAGGTCCAAGATCTGAGTGGAGATTCTAGCATTAGCAAACTTCTAATTGAAGCTGAAAGAGAGGAAAAAAAAAAGAAAAGAAAAAGAAAAATGAAATGAGAGAAGATGTTGGGTGGAATGGAAATCAGAACAGATGTTTGACTGTGAGGATAGGAAATAATTAAATGACCCACTGACAAAAAAAAATAGACCAAAGAGAAAGAAAATCAGACTTGATAAG
The DNA here is from genome assembly GCF_950295315.1 of Erinaceus europaeus. Taxonomy (NCBI): domain Eukaryota; kingdom Metazoa; phylum Chordata; class Mammalia; order Eulipotyphla; family Erinaceidae; genus Erinaceus; species Erinaceus europaeus. The sequence continues at coordinate 9,240,063 of NC_080175.1, forward strand.
AAATAGGAGTTTTTATTTTAATAATATTAATCATTGGTAACTGTTTTGCTTCTAATGGCTCAAGATGGAACTTTAACCAGTGTTGTTAAACATCTTGGAGAGAAGTACATTCTGCTGACATATTGTGACATGTCACAATAATGGAAATGTATCACCTAGCACAGAATCATTTGGTAACTTTCCAAGTCAATATGGACTCCATCTACATGTGGCAAGTTCTACATAAGCTTTTACTGGCAAAGTGTGACATCTCTAATGAGTGAAGGCTGCCGTGTCATTTAGAGAGACAAGCAGATGGGAAGTACTTTAACCTTGGATTTCCGTGATTGGTTGACACTAACAAGAAAGAACATTACTCTTCCTGATGTGACATTTTCCTTAGTACTGCTTCTGTTCAAATATTTTCCATTTAAAGCCATTTCCTTTTTTTTTAAATTTCTTTATTGAGGGATTAATGGTTTACAGTTGACTGTAAAGTACAATAGTTCATACATGCATAAAATTTCCCAGTTTTCCACATAATAATTCAGCCCCTGCTAGGTCCTCTGCCATCATGTTCCAGGACCTGAAGCCTCCCTTCCACCCCAGAGTCTTTTACTTTGGTGCAATACACCAACTCCTGTCCAAGTTCTGCTTAGTGTTTTCCCTTCTGATCTTGCTTTTCAACTTCTGTCTACGAGTGGGATTATCCCATATTTAGCCTTCTGTTTCTGACTTATCTCACTTCACATGACTTCTTCAAACTCATCTTTCCATGTGCAAGGACGTGGGTTCAACCTCCCAGCCCTCACCTGCAGGGGGAAGCTTTATGGGCAGTGAAATAGTGCCATAGGTGTCTCTCCATCTTTCTTTCTCGCTCTTTCTTTCACTTTCTATCTCTCTCTGTTTCTCACACTCTAACAAAGGAAAAAAAGGCCTCCAGGAATGGTGGAGTTGTGCAGATACCAACTCCCGGTGATAATCTTGGTAGCAAAAATAAATAAATAAACAAATAAATGACAAAGTAAATTTTTCCTCCTTTCTCAAAATTAATGATTTAATAATGATTGACTAGATTGTAGGATAAGAGGGGTACAATTCACACTGTTTTTTTTTTTAACTTAAAAAGTGTTTAGGGAGCAGTGGTGTGTAAAATGATTCATAGCGGGGAGCTGGGAACAGGCTTAAACAATAGAAGGTTTATTAGGGTGAAACAGGTAAAAGGCAAAATAAGCGATTATCATCAGGGGTTAAGAGTATGCTAGGTCCATAAAGTCTGAGTATAGTTATCAAAAGTTTAGTCCCGTAAGATAAACAATTATCAGATGATGTATAGGTTGCTCATGGCTGTAGGGGAGTTTTAAGAGTTTGCCTGCTAGCTGAGTCACACATGTCCAGTTCCCATGAGAAGCAGCCATGGCGGATACCTGGAGCACCTCTGCCGAGATACTTCTAACCAGGAGAAGAAACAGCAGCCAAAAAAAAGCAACCTGCTCCAAATCCATGCTTCTTATACATTCCCTTCTTTGTCACATCTCCACAGGCTCAAACCATTTGTATGCTAATAGTCCCAAACTCCTGTTGAGTCCTGAGGGCTCACAACAACTCCTTTCATTAATTTCTGCAAGACATGGTTGGTGCTGGTAAATTCTTTTAGTTTCTCTGTGTTTGGGAAGCTTTTGATATCTCCTTCATATTTGAAGGATAATTTCTCAGGATAGAGAATTTCGGGCTGGTAGTTATTATCTCTTACTACTGTGAAGATGTCATTCCATTTCCTTCTTGCTTCTCAGGTTTGTGTCAAGAAATTTGGTGAAAGCCTGAGGGTTCTGTCTCCGTATGTCAGCTTCATTCTTTCTATTGTTGCCTGCAATATTTCTGACTTGTTCATACTTTTCGAAAATGCTACTATGGTATTGGTGTTGTCCATTTGAGGTTCAGCTTCTATGTCTATCATTGCCTAGGTATGGAAAAAATTTCTGCAATAGTTTCTTTGGATATGCTCTCTGCTCCTCTCTCTTTTCATCTCTAGTAACAAACCACACGGGAGGAAGTTTCAGTACTGTGGTATCTCTCTCAGAAGAGATCAGGCATGTACAGGATGGTACAGATGTAGAGTCTCTCTTTCTCTCTCTGCTTTTGTATTATAAATAAATAAATAAATAATACATCATATTTTGTGGAAACTAAGACTTCTATACCACCTTCTATACCTCCAGTTTCCCTCCCCAGATAAAATCATTACCAGTTTCTCTTGTTTCCTTCTAGTTATATTCTATACATACTAGGGTGGATTTTTATTTTCCCCATCACATTTTTGTGTGTTTTCCAAATAAAGCACATATTTCGAAAGTATGTATCACTTTACTTGCTTTAATGATCCCCATCAATAATTCCCAGTAGATCTTGAATTTACCACTATATCATGTAGATGATGAAATAGAACAGGAGTTCTCAGCATTTCATTTAATTTCCATTTACACTGGGGAATGAAAAACAGCTTCTTGCAATTTTACTTAAATAACCAATTTCAATACCGTTCTATTAGTCTTCTAGTAGCATGAAGGCCCATAAATGAAATTGTTCCACTTCCTTATCCATAATTATATGCAATTAAAATGGTTACAGACCCTAAACTTTTCTTCCAAGCTCTGGACCCTCCAACTGTCATTTTTTATTATCTTGAAGCCCAGCACCTTCCAGTAGCATCTTGTATACAGTGAGCTAAGTGAAAGAGGAAGTATTATATCTAACTGATGTGAGTGTTCTTTAATTAATCGAATTAGCTTTTTTGATATGGGTACTAATTGTTTTCTTTGATAAAAAATTACCATAGATGTGTGATTCTTATATGCCTGTTGCTCTTCAAGAAAATAGTTAATTGCAGAAAACAGGGAGGTTACCTTTTTCAAATAAATAAGTAATCAGCATTGCATCTGAAAAGCTGTGCCTCCTACAATTTGCTGGCTTGTGTGAACAGGAAACCCGTGGCGTTTGTGAAAGGTTGTGCTCCCCCTCCCCGATTTTTGATGTTCTCTTTATATTTATTCATAAGGCAGGGGAAATATCTGTGCCATGAAGTTGGAATGACAAGGGTTTCATTTGTTCAGTTTTCACAATATCTACCACCTGCTCATCGAAATATCTAGAATTCAATAAAGGGATGAAATAATAATAGAAATCTCCACCTCGAACTTAACTAAAAAACAGACACACAGACAATAATTTTTAAGACTGCAGGCTTTAGTTTATCATCAACCTGTAAATAGTGTATACTGAGTGTATGGAATTAAACTACAATTACCACACTCCACCCTCATTAAGACATCCTTTTCAGATCAAAGTGTTTGGAGCATTTATCAAGATGTGCTACCCTAACAACAGTGATAATAAGTTGAGTGCATTTGAGAGTCAAGGTACATATGAATAACTCAACTTTAAAGATACCATCAATCTAATCTCCTTTGGAAATTTTTTCTCAGTCTTTTCTGATCACTTTTTAATGACTAGAGAACTTTATGCAGGGTTTTTGAAAAAGAGAAAAAAAAAACAATAAAAATAACTGTTACCAAGCCATGATTAAAATTGGGTAATCCATTGCATTCTGTATTGACTTGCTTTTTTTATTCCCCCACTAGGAATCAGGATAACATCTTTGAATCTAGTCAGCTGTAGCCGGTGCTACTGTATTATCTGTGTGTTTCTGTCAAGCGTGCAGGCCTCTGGGTAGAATAAATAGCCGTGTGAAACACTGGTGAATTATACATGCCCTCCCCTGAAACAGTGGGTGTATTATACTTATTGAAGCTCAAAACAGCTTCTGATGCTTGATTCAATCATTTTGGACTTTAGCCCCCGTTACTCACAGAATGCAGCTCTTCACACACGGTGAGCAGAGGTAAAATACTTGGGGGTGGGGGGTTGGGCGGTAGTGCAGCGGGTTAAGCGCACTTGTGGTGAAGCGCAAGGATGGGCGGAAGCATCTCTGATGGAGGCTCCAGCTCCCCACCTGCAGGTGAGTCACTTTACAAGCGGTGAAGTAGGTCTGCAGGTGTTTCTCTCTCTCTCTCTTTTCTCCTCTCTCAATTTCTCTCTGTCCTATCTAACAACAACATTAATGACAATAATAACAATAACAACAACAAGGGCCACAAAATGGGAAAAAAAAAAAAACTCCTCCAGGAGCAGTGTATTCGTAGTGCAGGCACTGAGCCCCAGCAATAACCCTGGAGGGGAAAAAAAAAAACTCCACAAAACAAAAAACAACTTGGGGGTGGGGTGGAGGGACCAGCACTGAGTTCAAGTTTAAGTTTAAGCTTGCCATAAAGACATTCCCCCTCAAAACATGAAAAATGACTTTCAGGACACTTAGGGTCCTATTTTAGCCCTGAATCATCTTTAAGTATCACTGGGTGCTTTCATGACCCGTTGAATCTAATCTTTTGGTTCACTAGTGTTTCCTCAGAGTCTGCTATGTGTGTAAGCCAGTGTAGATGATGCTGGTAGGTGGCTGGAGTGCTGGGCAGCTCAAGTTCTACCAGAGAGGTAGGTCAGAGATTTAAATCTCCTCATCCCTGTCTAGTCTCTCTCTTTTTAATTTTGTTTTACTTTATTTTTTTATCTCTCTATTGGGAGATTAACGGTTTCCAGTTGACTGTAAAATACAATAGTTTGCACATGCGTAACATTTCCCAGTTTTCTGCGTAACAATATAACCCCCACTAGGTCCTCCTCTGCCATCCTGTTCCAGGACTAGCACCCTTCCCTCCACCCCAGAGTCTTTTTTCCTTTGGTGCAATATATCAACTCCAGTCCAGGTTCTTCTTAGTGTTTTCCCTCCTGCTCTTGTTTTTCAACTTCTGCCTGTGAGTGAGATCATCCCATATTCATCCTTTTGTTTCTGACTTATCTCATTTCACATGATTTCTTCCAGCTCCATCCAGGATGGGGTGAAGAAGGTGAGTTCACCATTTTTAATAGCTGAGTAGTATTCCATTGTATTTATAGACCACGGCTTACTCAGCCACTCATCTGTTGTTGGACACCTGGGTTGCATACAGGTTTTGACTATTATAAACTCTGCTGCTATGAACATATGTGTAGACAGATCTTTTTGGATGGGTGTGTTGGGTTCCTTAGGATATGTCCCCAGGAGAGGAAGTGCAGGGTCATAGGGTAGGTCCACTTCTAGCCTTCTGAGAGTTCTCCAGACTGCTCTCCACAGGAGATGGTCCCATTGACATATCCACCAGCAGTGCAGGAGGGTTCCTTTGACCCCACAACCTCTCTGGCATTTGTTACTGACCTTTTCTGATGTGTGACATTCTCATAAGAGTGAAGTGGTATCTCATTGTTGTCTTTATCTGCATTTCTCTGACAACCAGTAACTGGGAGCATTTTTGCATATGTTGTTGGCCTTTTGGATCTCTCCTATGCAGAATATTATGTTCATGTCCTCTCCCCATTTTTAGATGGGGTCATTTGTTTCCTTGTTGCTGAATATCTGTCTCTTTGAAAACAAACAAACAAACAAACAGCAAACCAGACAAGTTCGAATTTCAACTCAGTTCTTTTTTGGTAAACTTGTTTTTCACAGTGTTTTCAGCTTTTCTAGATTTATGATAAAATTTCTTGCTAGCCTTTAAAAGAGGTATTTATTTGCTTAGGAGAGAAACCAGAGCACTGCTCACCTGGCCATCTAGATTTCAAGTTTCGCTGACTTTCTGAACAAAGCAAGCATGCAGACTGTCAGTTCTAGAGAGCTCTGCCAAGGTGTTGACGATGGCAGCCTGACTGTACTCATTGCTCTTTGCTGGGCTCCTGCTCCACACTGGGCACCCTGCTCAGATGTCTACATGTACTAGCTTGTTTACTGCCCCTTGTCATCTGTGTGTTGATAAACATGAGGCCCAGAGAGGGAAGCTGCTGGCCCAGGGACACCCAGCAGAGTGAAGAGCCAGGTTTGGGCACGTTTCTACTTTACCGCCATGTGTGTGACCCCATGCAACCTTGAGCAGGCACTTGTCCCCTTGCTCATTAATTCCTCAGGTACCATACAGAGCTCAGAGTTCAGTGGGGAGTCAGAGAATGGTATGGATTCATGATTCTGACACAGGGGATTCAAACCTCGTCCATGCAAACTGGACGGCAGAGACAAAAGATAAGTCAGGGAAAACTTCCCTGAAAAGGCCATCCATCTTTGAAGCTGGCTCGACTGAAGAGTGGAGAAAGGCAGAAAATGCAAAGTGAGAAAATGATTCTCTGTAAAACAGAGATGTCACTTGCAGGGTTATCACAGGGTTCAGGAATACAGAGCAGAGCACGGTTACACCCTGACTTGAAACTCGGGATAGCTTTGGCTCAAAGCTCGTGTCCTGTTAGCTCAAGCCCCATGTTATGTACCCGGCACTTTTTCACCCGATGCTGCTTGATGTAATGTTGACCCTCTGTACCTGATACTGATTACTGTAATGTCTGTGCCTGATGTTGACTGATGTAATGCATAAAGGCTGTTTGGAATAGTAATTAAAGTGGAAGCTAGCAAGTGAAAGCAGAGCTAGCATTCACACAGCCTCCCCCCCACCTCTCTCTCTCTTTTCTCTTTCTCTCTGGTTCTTGTCTGCTCCATTGATGGTTTTGCATGCTAGAGACCTGACCCCTGCTGGACATTTCAACCTCAGCCCTCCCAGCCTGCCCTTTGACCTGCCCTTTGGCTCTGACAAAGGCACTCTCCTGGAATGGCTGTCTGGTGCATGGCAGGTCCTCAGAAAGTGGAAGCCCTAATTACAAGTGAGAGAAGACTTGAACAAAGCTGTGTGAGGCCTTTGAACCCTCACAGTGCTCAAATACAAGGGGACCGGAAGGAAGTGGTGGGCTGGGGGAGAAGGGGCTGGTTGTCACCAGGGCTGTGAGAGCATGGGGATGAGTGAGAATGGGGGGAGAGCTGCTGTCACCACTTGATGTACCTTGGAGGCACATCATCCAGCAAAGCTGGAAGGGCTGGTGGAAGTTCCCACAAAGATTAGCAGATGAGCCAGAAACCACCAACCTCAGGAGTGAGATCGTCTGGGTTGGATCCTGGATCCGACATTTTAAGTCACGTGACCTCCAGCATATTGTTTGCTTCTCTGACCTTTGGTTATGTCATGTGGGGCTGGGGAAATGGGGAAATGCAAAAATGGAATTTTATATGAGATACATCTGAATACTCAATAGGCACCGACTGTGGTAAATGGTAAACCTGGGGCCTTTTATTTCCCAGTTGGCTCTGGGATGCTACCATCTGGCCTGACTTTTTAAGATACAAAGAGCAAGACAGACAGAGAGAAAGAGAGAGAGAGAGAGAGAGAACACTACATTGTCAGCCCTTCCCGGGGTCTGTCTGTCTGTTCACTGACTACACTGTGGGGCCAGTCACTGCAAGGAATATGCTATTTGGTCAGTGTCCTCATTGTAGCCCTGGGAGAGAAGAAGGCAAAAGCTCAGAGAGGTGAAGTCATTGGCCCAAGGTCACACTGTATGAGAATGCCTGTTCCAAGGTCTCCCTTTGCTTCTTTCTGTCTTACCACCACTAGGTCAGGTGTTTGTATCAGAAGTTAGTACAGACCCTTGGGAGCGGTGTGTTAATGATTTGAACAGAGAACTCAGTGGGAACTTGGAAAAAAAGAAAATCTCTCTTCTGCATGATTTACTTCTCATTTTAAGTGTCAGGAACATAGTCTGCAGCCTAAGAGTTACTTACACGGCATCAGTAAAAAAAAAAAAATGTGTTCATTTGTTGTTTGTAGATTGTTTTATTTTTAGATTAATGAAGATTCAAATTAAACCATCGGAGTGCAATCATCCCACTAGTCCTTATCACGTTTTGCTCAATTATCACTTCATTTAGATTTATGACAGGGAACAGATGGTAGCAATGTCATATTTCAATGTGTATCATATCTAGCTACGAGGAAATATCTCATATTAGCTGCACTTATCAAAATATTTGTACTTACCAACAACAGTAATCTGAGCTTATGTACTATCTTGTCACCATGTCAGAGCTACCGTTTAGAAAAGACCATTTCAACTAGATATTCAAGTAAAAGAATGCATCGTTCATTACCAGCGAATGAGCGCAGTGAACTCTGAACAGTAATTATGGGTTCGTTGTAAGGAGAGAATCATTAAGCCCAAACAAAAAACAGCAATTAGAGCCCGTTGTCTCTGTGGCATGTTGGGATTTTTAAATTTAAACTGCTTGTAGAGCTCTAAGAAGGAAAGGGAAGAGGGATTCTCCCTTGGTGGTAGAGGAAAGAGGAATCAGTGACAGATGGGCAACAAGCTTGTCACTGAACTTACAAGCTTTCCTTCTTCTCTGGATGACAGATAAGGAGAAGAAGGCTGAGAAAGATCGACTTCTTGTCTTTTAAAATACTTGCTTTGTGTTGCAGAAAATCTGGAAGGAGGTAGAAAATTTTAAGAGCTCTGTATTCCTCCAGATAACAGCTCAGTGTTTATTTGTTTACTTGTGATCCCTCTCAAGTGACCAATCAAGATGTACTGAAGATCAAATTTTGAGAGAAACATTGAGGCAAATGTCACGCTCCTCACACTAATGAATCGAAAGTGTTGGTGGCTTGACATCAAAAAAGAACACAATGACCAAATGGGGAAAGTGGTCCAGAGAGAAATATAGCTCTCATTCATGGAGTCTGGAAGGGCTGCTTCCATAAAAGTTAGAGTTGAGTTGGGATGAGGGTTTTGAAGGTTCAATAGAAATTCAGTATCTGGGGAGTTGGGCGGTAGTGCAGTGGGTTAAGTGCATGTGGCACCAAGTGCAAGGAACAGCTTAAAGATCCGGCTTGAGGCCCCGGCTCCCCACCTGCTGGGGAGTTGCTTCACAAGCGGTGAAGCAGGTCTGCAGGTGTCTATCTTATTCTCCCCCTTTCAGTCTTCCCCTCCTCTCTCCATTTCTCTCTGTCCTATCCAATGATGACATCAATAACAACAACAATAATAACTACAACAATAAAACAATGAGGGCAACAAAAGGGAATACAAATAAATAAATAAATAAATTCAGTGGCTGAATAAAGGCATGAAGATGAGGAGCTTTCTACAAGGAAGCAGTTTGTGGATTGGTCAGGAGTTCTGGTTTGGGGTCAGGAAAACATTATATTATTGACTGCTTACTGGTTGTATGAACTTGAGCAAGTCATCTATTACTCTGTGTCTCAATTTCCTCAACTTAGAAGTGTCTCAATTTCCTCAACTTAGGATGGTATCGATTTTGCAAGAGCATCAAGACACACTTAGCACAGAGTTGGGCACATAGTGTGTGCTCTGTGCCACTGACAGCTCTCCTGGGCATTCTGGTTGAAGCCAAGGCAAGAGCGAAGGCTCAGAGACATGCAGCAGCACAGTGTTTTGTTTCAGTTTTCCCAAGGCCATGACACACACACCATATGTGACATCTCTCGCAAGTCATATGCTAGAGGTCTAGCAGTTGCTTATGGTCATGTCACCAGAAAGACCAGAGCGGGTATAAGTGCAAATAACATTACATAATCTGTACAGTCTTAAAAGAACATCAAAAAGCAGCCCCACTTAATATAATTTAGTGGTAATTTGCTTTGAATGCAAAGCATAGTACTTAACCTGAGTGAAGTTCTTGGAAAGCGTCCCAAAGGGAAAAGCTTCTTGGAATATAGAAGCTTGAAACACCTAAAGAACTTGGGGTTGGAGGTGTCATAGATGTGATTCTAGACTCCCAGTGAGCCACAGGCCAAGTGGCCTTCTGTATCCCAGCCATTTTTGGCTTCTGTGTTGAACCACAGTGGGGCTATACACTCTCCATGAGAAGCTGATGGTTGGTGGGCTGGTTCCACATGTAAAAGAACCCAGAAAAAGCTATGCAAAACTATGGTTAGAGAAAAACAAAACTTATTTATTTAAAAATACTTATTATGGGAGACACACAAAGACCAGAATACTGCTCAGCTCTGGTTTCTGGTGATGCTAGGAATGGAATGTAAGACTTCTGAGCCTCAAGTAGGAGAGTCTAGCACACATCCACTTTGCTATCTCTTCAGGCCCAGACACAGTATATTTCATGTGAGAAATATCTGACACAAAGTAGTGTGAAAAGGAGTGGCTGTGGTAACTTGGTATTTATTCTGAGCACATTTACACACATATTCTATCTGTGACATCACCAGAGACTCATTCTCCAAGTTGCTCTGTGACAGAAAAGGATCAAAACCAGCAGTGGTGGGTGGTGATGGAGAGAAGAACAGAATCTCTGGGCGCCATCTTGAAATGGAGATGGGATGGTACAACAGCAGGGTGCCATTTTGGATTCTCATCCACTGAGGGATGTTTAGTATATAAGTTGTTGTGGTTTCCATCTGATCATTGACTAAAACAACTTCTGCCTTAAACACTGAAAGGATGGCTGAGGGTGGAGGAAAGCAGAAGGACTGGGTCACACAGGACCTTGCTCAGATCTCCTATCCACTGAAGACCAAGCATTTGAATCTAAGTGAGACCTCTCTCACCATGCTCTTCGGCTCTTTGTGCCTGAGGCACACAGCCCCCTGGGCAGACCTGCCTCACCACTCTTCCCGAATGTCTGGACATGCCCAGGTTCTCCAGAGCCCAGGCTGGGCTGCCAAAATGGCACTCCTGCTCTGAAGCCTCTTGAAACACTCCAAAAATAATCACTTGACACAGAGGGTAAAAATGTGGTGACTCATGTTCTCAACACATCATTGCTTGTTTCCAGCCAATAGACTTGTTTCTGTAGCTTTTAATTTAGCTCTGGGTCTTGCTCCCAAAAGGTAACAGCATCACAGCCACTCCCAGAAAGCCCCAGTAGACGCCTCTGTTCAAAGCAACAGTCCCATGAAGTTACACAGGAAAAAGCAGTTTCTGAGCTTGGAGAATCCAGACCTCCATAAAATGAGTTTTTGTTTTTTTAAAAAAATAATTTAGTTATATGCTTTTTTTTTTCCTTTGTCCTTTGTAGAATTTATTTTTAAAAAACAATTAGCAAGTATTATGAATAAGTCAACTATTTTTGCCTTACTTAAATAATAACATAGATTGAGTAGTTAAATTGATTGGTTTGCAAAGAATGCATAACATTCTCCAACTCCCTTTAAGTTGCTAACATCTGCAGACATTATTAAGCTTCTCATTTCACTTTTTCTAACATAGCACCTGTATCGTTATAATTTTTTTAAATTTATTTTTTGTTTAAGAAAGGATAAATTAACAAAACCATAGGGTAGGAGGGGTACAAATCCACACAATTTCCACCACCCAATCTCCATATCCCATCCCCTCCCCTGATAGCTTTCCCATTCTCTGTCCCTCTGGAAGCATGAACCCAGGGTCGTTGTGGGTTGCAGAGAGTGGAAGGTCTGGCTTCTGTAATTGCTTCCCCGCTGAACATGGATGTTGACTGGTCGGTCCATACTCCCAGTCTGCCTCTCTCTTTCCCTAGTAGGGTGGGTTTCTGGGGAAGCGGAGCTCCAGGACACATTGGTGGGGTCTTCAGTCCAGGGAAGCCTGGCCGGCATCCTGATGGCATCTAGAACCTGGTGGCTGAAAAGAGAGTTAACATACAAAGCCAAACAAATTGTTGAGCAATCATGGACCCAAAGGTTGGAATAGTGGAGAGGAAGTGTTAGGGGGGTAATCGCTGCAAACTCTAGTGTACTTTTGCTTTCAGGTATATATTTTGCACTAGTTTATGGATACGTGTGAACATAAGCTCTCTCTCTCAGGGGACCTGGTCTATATCTAGGTTTTGGGACTTTGTTAGAAAGTGAACCACCTGGGATGGAATTAGAGAATACTATGAAAGGAAAGGTCTCACCCGAGTAATGAAGCTGAAGGGTTGTCATTCCACACCTGAAATCTCTGGACACAGTCTGAGCTGAAGCATGTTGAGGTGGCAATCGTTGCATTGATTAGGTTGCGATCGGCTGATGTGATATTATTTGATATGGATTGGGAGAGGCATGCGGGAAAGTGGGCCCTATCCTAAGGTTCCAGGACTGGGGGAAATATAGGCTCTATAGTGGAGATGTGAGGTTCCTGCTGTCCTAGGGTTCAAAAAGACAATGGATAGTTAATGTTATCATCACATTATTTGGCAATTGGGTTAACTTTGAAAAGTCCTTTTGTTAGGGTTTGCTGTATAGTACCCAGTATCTTGTATGTAGCTGTGCCATTGGTTGCTTCTGATATACTTGGTCTAGGCTTTTGAGAGAGTCCTCATATCAAATACACAGCCTATATATTAAAAAGACTCAGTCTGTGTTTTAAAAACTTCAAGACATACAATTAATTTTCCCCCTCTCATATTAATTAACTAGTGATTTATATGATTACATTTTACTAGGAGTGTACATAAACTCTATTCCCACCACCAAAAGACTGTGTCCCATCCCACCCACCCACCCCCACCCCTACCAACCCAGGAAGCTGCATGTCTACCCCTCACCACAGGGTTTTTACTTTGGTGCCCTACTTACAATTTGCTCAGGTCCTGCTTTTAGTTTCCCTTTCAGATCTTCTTTCTCAACTTCTGTTGATGAGTGGGATCATCCCATACTCATCTTTGTATTTCTGACTTAGCTCACTTAACATAATTCCTTCTAGCTTTGTCCAAGATGGGTCAGAGAAGGTGGGTTCATTGTTCTTGATAGCTGTATAGTATTCCGTTGTGTATATATACCACAGCTTTCTCAGCCACTCATCTGTTGTTGGGCACCTGGGTTGCTTCCAGGTTTTAGCTATTATGAATTGTGCTGCTATGAACATAGGAGTACACACCTCTTTTTGGTTGGGTGTTATGGAGTCCTTGGGATATAACCCCAGGAGAGGAATTACTGGATCATATGGAAGGTCCATGTCTAGGCTTCTGAGCGTTTTCCAGACTGCTTTCCACAGAGGCTGTACCAATTTACATTCCCACCAGCAATGTAAAAGGGTTCCTCTGTCCCCACAGCCTCTCCAGCATTTGTTGCTGCTGTCCTTTTTGATGTATGCCATTCTTACAGGAGTGAGGTGGTATCTCAATGTTGTCTTAATTTGCATTTCTCTGACAATCAGTGACCTAGCGCAGTTTTTCATATGTTTGTTAGCCTTTTGGATCTCCTCTGTAGTGAATGTTTTGTTCATATCCTCTGCCCATTTTTGGATGGGGTCATTTGCTTTTTTGGTGCTAAGTTTGCTGAGCTCTTTATATATTTTGGTGATTAGTTTCTTGTCTGATGTCTGGCATGTGAAGATCTTCTCCCATTCTGTGAGGGGTCTCTTTGTCTGTTTGATAGTTTCTTTGGATGTGCAGAAGCTTTTCAATTTGATGTAGTCCCATTGGTTTGTTTCTGCTCTAGTCTTTCTTGCAATTGGGTTTATTTCATCAAAGATGTCCTTGAGGTATAGGTGGGAAAGTGTTTTACCAATGTTTTCCTCTAAGTATTTGATTGTTTCTGGTCTAACATCCAGGTCTTTGATCCATTTGGAGTTGATTTTTGTTTCTGGTGAGATAAAGTGGTTCAATTTCATTCTTCTGCATGTTACAACCCAGTTTTCCCAGCACCATTTATTGAAGAGAGCCTCCTTCTTCCATTTAATGCTTTGGGCCCCCTTATCAAAGATTAGATGTCCATAGGTGTGGGGAAGTTATATACTTTTATGAGGGAGAGAGATTGAGAGAGGGAAAGGGAGAGATAGACAGAGATAGAGAGATATTGCACTGCTTAGCTCTGGTATGTGGAGGTGTTAAGGTTTACAAGTAGGAACTCATTCACACAAGCCCTTTGCTCTAATGCTGAGCTAGCTCCTCAGAATCCTTCAAGGTGGTCTACACAAGCAAAGCCTGGTCTTGCCTGAGGCTGTGATCACAGATCTTGGGGTCAGTAAGAGGAGAACTGACATTTATGTGACTACCTATAACTATCTCACCAAGAGTGATTTATCTGTGTCTCTATTTTGTCAACTGTATAAATAGTAACATTAACATGTAGTTATGGGGTCTTTTTTTAAGATTTTATTTATTTATTGATGAGAAAGATAGGAGGAGAGAAAGAACCAGACATCACTCTGGTACATGTGCTGCCAGGGCTCGAACTCAGGACTTCACGCTTGAGAGTCCAGCACTTTATCCACTGCGCCACCTCCCGGACCACAGTTATGGGGTCTTATGGGTTTTTTTTTTTTTAGGTACTGGGGTTTTGTGTCTATTTTTTTTTTTTTTACTGTTCTCAGTGACTTCTTTATTCTTTACATTTGGGGTGGGGGAGAGAGAAACACCATAGCACAGCTGTATTATCTGTGGAGCTTTCCCTGGTGCTGTGGTACTTCATGTGGTGCCAGGGTTCAAGCCTAGGTCTTGTGCATGATAAAGCTATGATCTACTGGGTCACTTATTTGTGATAATGACTGTAAAGGATTTTACCTGAGCTTGGGTATCCTGGAGGCCTTAAGGGCCAGAAACTGGGACTTCAGAGAGAAATTTCAGATGGAGAGGAGAGCAACTTTTGGGTTTAGGCATGAGGTGGAAGTGAGAGAAGAAGGAAATCAGGATATTTCTGACAGAAGGAACAGCTCAGCAAAGAATGGAGGAAGAGGAAGTGGTGGAAGCAAGGGAATGGAATAGTTTCTGTAGAAGAAGATCTCTCCTAGGGACTTAACGAAATGGCCTTGCTTTACAGCCGCAGGATAGCCTCTGCGTAAGTCTTTGCCCAGCTGGGATGTGAAGAGAGCTAGAGGGAGGGAGGGAGAGGGAGGGAGGGAGGGAGAGAGAGAGAGAGAGAGAGAGAGAGAGAGAGAGAGAGAGAAGGTGTGGAATATTAACCATTAGCTTAATTCCAGGTTCACAGCAGAAGCTTGTTCAGCATAGACCAGTTAGCCTGATAATGTAGGCATCAGAGCACCCAGCATGGGGGAAGATTTGTGCTGCAGAGAAGGAAGCCCCCAGATCAGACCTCAAACCACACACTCCTGCTCTGTGACAGGAAACAGAGTGACAAGAACCTACAGATGTCACTTTCTCTCTGAGACTCTGCAAACCAGCCTTCACTCCACGAAGCATTTCTCTTTCAGCTCCGACAGGAAGATTTCTATGTTTGGTGACTGGAATGACAGATGGATTGAGCCGTCTCGTTCCCATTCAGCTGCTTCTGAGCACGCACAATTAGAAAGTTGACAGCAAACACGCTTCATGAAAATTATCACATTTAGTGTGATTCCCATAATAAAAACAGGAGCAAGCTGCGGAGTCTTTTCAATTTACACAAAGAGCCCTAGGGTCTCTCGGCAATCTCTGCCAATCCCAATGTTTCTGAGTAAACTTTACTAGGAAAACAGACTGAAAACTCCTAAGGTTTAGGTGAAAGACACACACACACACACACATACACACACACACGCACACACGCACACACACACTTCACATCTCATTCTTCTCTTATTTTAACTAGAATATTCCTTTACATATTCCACTGACATTAAAGAAAAGGAGTAGAGAGGGGTCAGCAGGGAACCCACCTGGTAGAGTGCACACATCACCATACCTAAGGACCTGGGTTCGACTCCCCCCATCCCCTAGGCATCACATAGGAGTCTTACAGTGGAGAAGCTTCATGAGCTGTGGAGCAGTGCTGCAGTGCCCCATGCTCTCTGTCTGTCTTTCACTCTGCCTAAAAAAAAAGAGAGAGAGAGAAAGAGAATGTCCATAGTAAGCTGAAGAATCATGCAGGCACTAGAGTCCAGTGATAACCCTGATGGCAAAGACAATGAAGCCACACAAGCACGCGGAGTCCAACACCATCACATTCTCTGTGTGTTGCCATGTGCTGTCCTGAAGGCGTCTACTAGACATAGCTGGCCTCCCACTACATTGTTACTGGCAACACTCATCTGTGTGCTATTTTACTTTAAGAGGCTCTTCTTCAAAGAAACCTCCCTTTAAATATTTTTCTGTTTGTCTGTTTATTTATTTATTTTGCCTTCAGGGTTATCGCTGGGTATCAGTACCTGCATCACAAGCCCACTGCTCCTGGCATACATTTTCCCATTGTTGTTGCTGTTGCTGCTGTTGTATAGGACGGAGAAAAAATTGAGAGGGGAGGGGAGGGGAAGATAGAGAGGGGGAGAGAAAAAAGACAGACACCTGCAGACCTGCTTTACAACTTGCGAAGCAACACCCCTGCAGGTGGGGAGCCGGTGGCTTGAACTGGGATCCTTGCACTTTGTACCACTGTGTACTTAACCTGGTGTACTACTGCCTGGTAGATGAGAAAGAGAGAGAGAGAGAGAGAGAGAGAACCCCAGAACAATGCTCAGCTTTGACTTAATGGTGATTGAATTGAGATTGAATTGAGACCTCTGGGGTCTCAGACATGAACACATGGTGTACAAACCACAGTACTATCTCCCCAGCTCAAGAGATCTTTATGAGGGTTTCTTTACGAGGGTTGAGGAGATAGCTCTGTGGGTAGATCATAGGATTTACCTGCAAAGTCCTAAGTTTGGTCCCTAGTACTGAATACACCAGTGTAGCGCTGCTCTGGTCTCTCTCTTCCATAACATAAATCTTCAAGAGGATATATGTAAATCCTGATTTGGTTTTTGGATTCAGAGAAATGTAGAGGAGACCTAAGTACTTTGCTGTGTCATAGGGACAATCACAGGAACAGAAAGCAAAGCTAATGTACTCAGAATCATCCTGCCAGTAGGTGTTGGACCAAGCTTTGAATTCTGGGGTAGATGTTGCCTTGCTTTTCATTGGTCTCTTTAGGTACCAAGGAGGATAGAAATGGACACACACATTACTTGCTCCTTTAAAAATAATAGTTATTGTGTTCTTCTACTGTGATTGTTCCCTGCTGGGAATATTATCTGAATATAGTCCTGAATTTCTAGCGTGTGCTAACAGCAAAGAAGGCACCATAATCCACAGCGGAAGAACAATCCAGAAACATCTCATCAGAGAAAATGACAAGGAAGCCTGAGAGTGCACTGGACTTCACGCCCATGCTGTTCCTCCTTGTCTCGGGCTCTGTGGGGTGCCACAAAGCATACGCTGTGAGCTCTGGCACACACCTGGCACTGGACAGACAGCACCTCAGACTCAGGCGCTGCCCACAGAGCCCACCCTCTGTACTTGGAGACAACACAATCACAGCCACGTGCAATGCTGGCCTGAATATATTCTTAATTTCCCGTTGCTCATTTTCCCTCTCCTCTCTCATCCCTTCTTTCTCATTCCTTACATTTTGTTTCTCTTCCTGACTAGAGCTGAGCTGGAAATGGAGCCCTCAGTGGTGGTGGACAATTAGACAGCAAATCCCCTTGGCTCAGGTACCACACGATCCATCACCTGCAATCCTGCTTTCTGTGAGTTACTATGTGTGAATTACATATGAGCTGGATGTGAAAATCCAGCCCTATCAAATACAGACCTTTCTGGCTTCTCTGCCCCTCGTCCCTTTCACCACGTGGCTTTATTCATTGTTGTCTCTCCCCCTTCCCCCTGCCAGCTTGACAAAAGCAGATCTTCCAAATTGTCCTTCTGGGACTGTCTATTTCATTTTGAACTTGACACCAGATTACTGTTTTTGACAGTTGAACTTTTCAGTGTTCTCGATACAAATATTTTAATATCCTGTTACCTGAGTTGAGGGAGAGATAAAGTTTTACAGCAGACACCTACTGCAAGGAGGGAACACGTTTTCTGGTGACTGATTTAAAGGCACAGTAATAGCAATATGGTTAATGAGTTAACCATATTGGGAGGGCAAAGGTCACAAGGGAAAACAGATCCTGTCACTCAGCAGGAGCTGGGGGACTCATGTGGGGGAAAATGCTGCTTGTCAGATGGTGCAACTGGTTCACCCCAAGTTCATTCCCATGAGACCAGAAAAGAAAAAGAAAAAAAAAAGATTGACAATGTGAATGTCTCTTGAGGAACAGAGGGTGGGTGGGTAATGCAAGTGACAAGAAAGAAAGACACACGATTGCTGGTGTTGTTGGATGGGATAGAATGGCCACTGTTGTCATTCAAGAGGTGTTGTGACATGGCAGGTCATCTGGGTGGAAGAAGAGATAGCGAAAGTCTATATGCCCAGAAAACTGGAGAAAGTGTCAGGTTGCAGAAGCAGAGATGATGGCAAGAAAGGACCTCTGAGAAATCACAGCTGACAACCGTAATCTCAAAGTCCCTAAAACAAACTGGTCAAACAAAACTTTCCGGAATGATGAACATTCTCTTCTTCTATCAGAACTTGGTACCCCTTAACGACAGCTGGACTACGGCTGATGCATCTGAGAAACTTTATTTTTTAATTTATTTAACATTAATGAATGTAGGAACTGGGTTTTAATTTTAATTTAATTTTGTTTTGTTTTATGTCATCTATTTACTTCTTTCAGTGTATCCATGAATGGGATTCTTATTCAAGTTCTGTTCATAAAATATGATATTGTGGGAGTATGGATCGTCCTGTAAACGCCCATGTTCAGTAGGGAAGCAATTCCAGAAGCCAGACCTTCCACCTTCTGCATCCCACAATGGCCTTGGGTCCATACTCCCAGAGGGATAAAGAATAGGAAAGCTATCAAGGGAGGGGATGGGATACGGAGTTATGGTGGTGAGAACTGTGTGGAGTTGTACCCCTCTTATCCTATGGTTTTGTCAGTGCTTCCTTTTTATAAATAAAATAAAATTTAAAAAAGAAAATCTGTATCATATGTTGGTAGAATAAATAAAATACAATATTTTGACTTAAAAAAATGATATTGCTGCCAAGTGAGATGGCAGGACCCTGGGAGTCCTCTCTACAAATGATTAAGACTTTTTTTTTCCGTATTCAACATTTTTTTTCAGTTTTGCCATTTTATTTAATTTATTTTTTTTTGCCATTTTATTTTATTTATCAGTTATTTTATTTTATTTTTTATTTTTATTTATAAAAAGGCAACACTGACAAAAACCATAGGATAAAAGGGGTACAACTCCACACAATTCCCACCATCATAACTCCATATTCCATCCCCTCCCCTGATAAGTTCCCTATTATTTATCCCTCTGGGAGCATGGACCCAGGGTCATTATGGGGTATAGAAGGTGGAAGGTCTGGCTTCTGTAATTGCTCCCTGCTGAACATGGGCATTGGCTGGTCGATCCATATTCCCAACCTGTCTCTCTCGTTCCCTAGTGGGGCGGGGTTCTGGGGAAGTGGGGCTCCAGGACACATTGATGGGTTCATCTGTCCAGGGAAGTTTGGTTGGTATTATTTTAGCATCTGTAACCTGGTGACTGAAAAAAAGAGTGAACATATAGAGTCAAAAAAAATTGTTGACTAATCAACAACTCGATTTTTAAATGATACTTGATTTTAGTTATTTTAACTTTAAATTTAATTGCTACACATGCCTACTGGTTGACATGTTGGCCAACACAGATGCAATGTGACATGTAGGAACCTCAGCAGAAGACCTTAACAGCTAGCTCATGTGGCTTTTCTTAAAGAGCTGCAGGCTTCTTCCAAGCCAGCAAGAAAGAAGTTTCCTCCCAAGGTGGAAAGTCCAATTTGATAAATTGTGTACACATTCTATACACATTCTATCTCTTTTTCTGTGCTCTTTTAGTTAGAGGCAGAGCCTTTCCAGGCTCAAAGGGTTGCACAAGGAGGTGGGATGATGGATCCACCCTCAAGATGGCCCTTTATACATTTCCAACCTGCGCTCTTACTGCTTTGACACATTTTCTTGATATTTCTGTGTTCAGGTTGCAAGAATGACCAGCCCAGCATATTCCTTTGCACTTGGCTACCTCATATACCCAACCTTAGGCTGGGTGGGCCACTTTTCTGGCTCACACGGTGAGCATGGCTGGGTCAGGAAATGACTGTCTCTCTGGTAACTGAAATCCAATAGTGCCAGGCTCAGCAACATAGATTTTTGGTTGGGTCATGCCCTGAATATGTGAAATGCACAAGAAATTCTACTCCAAGAGCCTGGAAGAGGCAAGGAAGTTGCCTTTATTCTTCTCGATTGCTCACAACCTTTATCTGAGTCCCAGAGAGAAGAGAAAAGCTACAGGGAAAAGGCCCTTTGAAAGGGGATCCAGTTACATTTTAGACAAATTAAAGGAAATGTTTCTTCACAGAGGAGAAAGCAAAGAGGGTTAGGAATATAAATGGGTTTTGCTTCATTCTCAAAGCAAAATGGGCTAGGAATATAAATGGATTTAAACATATAAATGACATCGTCATAAATTACATCTGTGAAAATAATCCAAATGATTAGTAATATGGGAATGGTTAAATAAATTATGGCAAATTAACATCATCACATGCTACGTGGCTTTTAAGGATGATTATATGAAAATGAAAGCAATGAAGAAAAGTATTTTGATCCGAAGTTGTAGAAAAAAAACCCATAAAAAGAAACCTCAAAAAACTGACTATGAAAAGATTACAACTCTGTAAAATTTTATATGCATGGAATGGGACATGGAGAATGATTATAAGAGTCTGGACACTTTTTCTCCTTTACTGCTAATACAAAGCTTGCTATGCAAAAAAAAAAAAAGTTAAAAAAATGACTAAGAATAATAGCTGATGTGATTTGACCCAGCCCTCTGCTGAATACCTTCCATGATTTCAGCAGGGTGGTCCTGGTCATTATCCTTAATTGGACAATGAGAAAACTGAAGTTCCCAGAGGTTGAATAATTTGCCCAACCACAGAAAGGGATTTGAACCCAGTCTGTCTGACTCTTGGACTGTTGCAATCAACTCCAGCCATTGTGGTGAAAGCCTTGCAAACTCATCAATGACTGCGGGGTCAAGATTTGAAATCTAAAAGACTAAGTCAACACAGTATAGTGAACCCAAATTCAGGTCCACACTTGCTCAGTGTGACGTCCATAGATTGTGACATGGTATCACCTTTATTGTTTGATGGAGGATTCACCACAATGAAACTTCCTTCTGTTACAGGAATTCCTTATGTCCTGTGATGATTGTTGCAAATTTTAGAGTAATTTATAAATTAGATGATTTACATTGGACCAAATACTTTCACCAGTAATGTTAGACCAAGGATTCCTTCTGGGTGAGTGCTTAATCATTTCCCTGGGCTTGCTTTATTCCTTGTCAGTCACCACTTGCATTTAAAAAGCCAGTGTCCGTGCAAGGACCAGACTAAGGATCCTGGTTTGAGCCCCCGGCTCCCCAATTGCAGGGGAGTCACTTCACAAGCAGTGAAGCAGGTCTGCAGGTGTCTATCTTTCACCCTCCCATCTTCCCCTCTTCTCTCCATTTCTTTCTGTCCTATCCAACAATGATGACATGAATAACAACAATAATAATAACTACAACAATAAAACAACAAGGGCAACAAAAGGGAATAAATAAATAAATATTTTTAAAAAGCCAGTGTCAATCTGGGCTTTGTTCTATATGGAAGTCACATTCAAGGGGCTTTTAGGGCCCACCCCATCAGCATCTACAGTTTTGGGGGTCACCCATCAGACCAATCTTTTGTCCTTACCTGAATTAAGTGAGCCAGAGTACTTGGAATGCTAAATTGCTTGAAATTTCCCGACTACTTCTCCCACCCTCTTCCCTAGACCTCTCAATTTACAGATGGCTTTTAAATACATTTTTCCCCTATGAAGTTCTACAGGAGTTAGTGAGAGGAGACTTCTTTGCACTGACTGTGAGGTATTTATGAGATTTGAGTCTAAGATAACATCTTAGAACTGAGACCTCTTACATCTCTAGTCTCTCTAGCTTCTTCTTCTTTTTTTTTTTGATGATACCCTTTAAATAACATTCATGCCACTACCCAACCATCTTATCTTAGCCAAGCATTGGGATCTCATTGTGATAACTGCAGGCTGTATGTTACTTGATCAGGGTAATGTAGAGTAATTGCTGGTCCACTGCTACTGCAGTCTGTAGCGGGCCAGCCTTTCAGCTCAGCTGCTCTGAAAATTGAGCTGACTTGTAGACCATGATAGCACGAGGCCCTCCTGCAAATGGAAAAAAACTAGCATCTGGTTAAGAGGTTCTGAAATGCAATCGGCCACTCAGCCCAGAACACCTGCTTTGGGTCTCTCGCTTTCTTCCGCATACAACAGGATGATCACAGAATAAACGAGTCCTTCAACTTTGCTATGCCTCAAAAAAGGCCACTGAAATGTCAGAGAATGTTAAATACCACAGATAATGTTCAGTAACAGCATCCCTTAACAAATCACCTAATTGTTCCTAATGGTCAATTTCACTGCTAGGGTTGACACTTGCTTTAGTCAGAATCCCACCTCTAGATGACTTTTTAGTGTTAGTTGGTGTTTATATGTGTTATAAACAATGATAAATGGTCCAGAGTTGTTTAAAGCTATAGGGTGGCCATATAGGGACACTTCAGAGTAAAAGAGATAGTTGAATAATGCTACTGGAACAAGGAACATAAATCCGATGGTTCTTGGAAATATGAGATATATAGCACTAAAGCTAAGCTCTTGTTCTCCTTTCTTTTAAAATCCAGCCTCAAAATCCCTGTCCCCTCCTGAAGGGGGAAACTTCATGAGTGGTGAAGCAGTGGCTCATGTCTCTCCCTCTCCATTCTCCCTCAGTTTCTATACAATAATTCATAAACAGAAAACAAAACAAAATAAATTTAGTGCCATCTATTGAAAGAAACTATCATGAATTTGGATCTTCTCTCCCATCCTCAGACTGTGAAATGCATTCACTTTACCTTTCTAGTCTGGCAAGCAATGTTAAAACAGACCTGGAGCTTCTGAGAGAAACCTAAGATAAATACAGAGATTATGGATCAACCTGCACGTGGGAATAGATATATACCTTCATGGAGAAGTGACATGTTGGCAAAGAACCTGGTAGAAATCATGTGCAGAAGCAGAGAAGCCACAGAAGTAGTAGAAAAAAAGGAGCGGTTCAGGAGAATGCAATATGATGGGGAGTGAGAAAGAAGGATTGATAGGTACTCATTGGGTTTGGTCAGAGGAAGGGGTGGTAACTGGTTTCCAGTATGGCTTCCAACGGTCCTGTCTCTTGGTGTTTGCATCCTACGTAATCTCTTTCTCATTTCACTAGTGTGTGTAACTTGTAGGATACTGGTGAAGTGAGACTTAAGGCTGGGTTACTAGAGACAGTAAGGCTTCCACCATGCTCTTTCTTTCATCGTTTACTCACGGAAGATAGTGGCCATATCATGAAGACACTCAATGAGACCTGTGGAGAAGTTGTCTGGCGAGGAACTGAGGCTTACTAAGGACAATGTGAGTGCATCATCTTGGAAATACTATGGTTACAAAGAATACATTTCATTTAGACTTCCTACAGCCAATGACCATTAGCTTCTTTCTAAAGGGAACAATACTCCAAGATTTGCCTGAAAATATGACTAAGGTAGTATGTACAAAAACCTGCCTTATTACTTTATAGCTACTCGCTTTTTCCAGGAAATAGTTTCAGGCTCCTTTTAACTTTTCACCTTCCCACATTCTTCTATAGTTTGATGGCCTGGAATAAGTTGTATAAAATGAAGTCATAATAATTCTCCTTAATGGGTCAGCTTTCACTACAGGCCACCTGGAGTTACTGGACCATGTCCAAATGGCATAAAACTGCTCTGAAAGACAATTGCAGTGTCATCACATGATCTGAATGTGTGGGAATGAAGAAAAATGGCTGCCTTCTGTGGAGTTCACTGACATCCTCTTCCTTTGAAGAACACATGGTGTATGTGGCATTTCCTCTGTTAGCTTCATGCAGATCCCAGCTTTCCCTTTGCCCTTAGTCTCCTTTGCTAAACTATATCGCTTGATCCATGCTAAGTCATGAATTTGTGAAGAACCAATCCATTGCTCTAGCTTAATCTTCCATGACGGACTCTAGGATGGATACCCTCTGAAGAGATTTGTTTGTTTGTATATTTATTAATTTATGAGAAGTAGTGAGTGCAGCCTTCCAGGAGAGGCTAGGAGAATGCTTTGTGTGCTTGTCCTTGCTCCCGGCAACATCAACACCAGAAGCCTGCCTTGGCTGCGTCCCCTCCAGTCAACCACTCCAGTCCTTCCCAGTGTCAGTAAATCCTCCCTTGAGCACCCACTTTTCCTTGTGATTGGTTCTCCCCCTTGGACTAGATGTTACTGGAGATCACCAGCAACTTCTGATTGGAAGGAGGGGTCTTCATTTCTGACAACTAGGAGTAGCCAGATAAGGGAGACCATTTACTAGTTCTGCTGCATGCCAGACAGCTCTTGTAGCCTCACAGGCCCTTATGAATGGGTTTTATTTATTTTTATATATTTTTCTTTATTGTATTTCTTTATTGGGGGGATTAAAGGTTTACATTTGACAATCAATACAATAGTTCGAACATACAAACATTCCCCAGTTTTCCATGTAAGAATACAACCCCCACTAGGTCCTCCTCTGCCATCATGTTCCAGGACTAGCACCCTCCCCCGACCCCAGACTCTTTTCTTTTGGTGCTACACCAACTCCAGTCCGAGTTCTGCTTGGTGTTTTCCCTTCTGCTCCTGTTTATCAACTTCTGCTTGTGAGTGAGATCATCCCATATTCATCCTTCTGTTTCTGACTTATCTCACTTCACATGATTTCTTCAAGCTCCATCCAGGATGGGGTGAAGAAGGTGAATTCACCATTTTTAATAGCTGAGTAGTATTCCATTTATAAATTGTTCTGCTATGAACATAGGTATACACAGATATTTTTGGTTCCTTAGGATATATCCACAAGGAAGGAACTGCAGGGTTATAAGGTAGGCCCACTTCTAGCCTTCTGAGAGTTCTCCAGACTGTTCTCTGCAGGGGTTGGATCCATTTATATTCCCACCAACAGTGTAGGAGGGTTCCTTTGTCCCCACAACCTCCTCAGCATTTGTTGCTGCTACTTTTTCTGATGTATGATGTTCTCACAAGAGTGAAGTGGTATCTCATTGTTGTCTTTATTTGCATTTCTCTCAGAATCAGTGACTTGGATCATTTTTTTCATGTTTGTTGGCCTTTCGGATCTCTTCTATGGTGAATATTCTTTTCATGTCCTCTCCACATTTTTGGGTAAGGTCATTTGTTTTCTTGTTGAGTTTGAGGAGCTCTTTATATATTTTGGTTATTAAACTCTTGTCTGATGTATTGCATGTAAAGATCTTTTCTCGTTCTGTGAGGTATCTTTTTGTTTGGGTAGTGGTTTCTTTTACTGTGCAGAAGCTTTTTAGTTTGATGTAGTCCCATTGATTTATTTTTGCTTTAGTATTCTTTGTAATTGGATTTGTTTCACTGAAGATGTATTTAAAATTTATACAGAAAAGAGTTATGCTAATATTTTCCTCTAAGTATCTGATAGTTTCTGGTCTAACATCCAAGTCTTTGATCCACTTGGAATTTACTTTTGTGTTTGGTGGAATATAGTGAATGGTTCAGTTTCATTCTTCTGCATGTTTCAAGCCATATTTTCCAACTCCATTTGTTGAAGAGACTCCCCTTGCCCTATTTAATAGTATGGGCACCTTTGTCAAAGATTAGATGTCCATAGGTGTGGGACATTTTTTATTTTATAGGATTTTAGAGGATACTTCTTTTTTTGGCATATATTTGATTTTTATTTATAAAATGGAAATATTGACATGACCATAGAATAAGAGGGATACAATTCCACACAATTCCCACCACCAGACCTCTGTATCCCACCCCCTCCCTTGAAAGCTTTCTTATGGAAAAAATAAAATAAAATAGAGTATACTACTACACACCACACCCACCAACAAAGTTCTGTCCCCACCTTCTCACTAACCCCCCCCCCCATAGCTTCCACAAGTCTTAGAAACAGTTTGCTTGCTTCTGGTTTTTGTTTTTTTTCCTTTTACTAAGTTCATGTGTATCAGTCCTCTGGATTTCACATATGAGTGAAACCATCCAGAAGTTGTCTTTCATCTCTTTATTTATTTTGCTAAGCACCATCACTTCCAGTTCCATACATTTTGGTCCCAGAGGACACAGTATCATCTTTTTGATGGCAGAGTAGTATTCTATGGAGTATACTTCCCATGACTTCTTTAGCCCATCATCTCTTTATGGGCATTTAGGCTGTTTCTACTCTTCGGGCAATGTGAATAGTTATTCTATGAAGAGACATTTCTTTCCTTTCTTTTCTTTTTTTTTTTTTTTTTTTTGCCTCCAGGGTTATTGCTGGAGCTTGGTGCCTGCACCAGGAATCTACTGCTCCTGGAGGCTATCCCCCCCTTTTAAAAGATTTTATTTATTTATTAATGGGGAAGATATGAGGAGGGAGAAAGAACCAGACATCACTCTGGCACTTGTGCTGCCGGGGATCGAACTTGGGACCTCATGCTTGAGAGTCCAAAGCTTTATCACTGTGCCACCTGCTGGACCACTTCCCCCCCCTTTTGTTGCCCTTATTGTTTGATTATTGTTGTGGTTATTATTGTTGTTGTTATTGATGTCATTGACAGAGAGAAATGGAGAGAGGCGGGGAAGACAGAGAGGGGTAGAGAAAGACAGACACCTGCAGACCTGCTTCACCGCTTGTGAGGCAACCCCCCCTGCTGGTGGGGAGCCGGGGGCTCAAACCGGGATCCCTATGCCGGTCCTTGTTCTTTGCGCCATGTGTGCTTAACCCGCTGTGCTACTGCCTGACCCGTTGCTTCCTTTCTTTCCCATTTCCCTCAAGAGTTGATGAAGATAGTCCCCATCTTGTTTATTTTTTAATTTTAGATAACTTATTTATTTTTCATAGAGAAGAAGGATTTACTGGCTTGCAAATCAACTCAAGTTAGGAAGTTTTTAAATTTCATATACTTTTTTAAAATGAGAACAATAGAAACACAGAAAACAAAGCAATGGCTCACCATCCATGGAAGTTTTTTCCCTTTCTTTTTCTTTGCTTTTTTTTTTTCCTGTACCACCAAGAACTGAAGAGCCTGGGTCCTCATATATGCATGATGCTATCACTGAGTGGCTCCCCAGGACCAATTTGTTCATTTGTTATTTTAGGGAGGAGACAGGCAGAGAAGAGAGTGAGAAGAGAGAGAGAGACAGGCAGTCAGAGAGAGAGAGATAGGGAGAGAGAGAGACCACAGTGTACGACTGCCATCCTTGGAGCTCCCCAGTGCCGTCCATGGTGTTCCCATGTTGTCCCATGGCTTGAACCCAAGGCCTCATATTAGGCAACGTGCATATATTATACGCCATGTAGTTCTCCATATTGATCTCATGTAGTGCAGGAATAGAGCCCAGTGCCTCATACATAAGTGCTGTAAATAAGTGCTCTATGTGTGAGTTTTTATCTGTCTATTGATCACTTGATCTATCTATTCATTCATTTATTTATTTTACCCAAGCACTGCTCAGCTCAAATTTGCCTTATGGCTGTGTTGGGATTGAACCTGGGAACTCAGAGATTCAAGCATGAAAGTCATTTTGCATAACCATTATGCTGTCTCCCCAGGCCCACTCAACTGCTTTTGTAAATGGTCAGGCTCATGAAAAAGGAAAGGGAGCTGTTGTATCCTGTGGTAAAGACTGCACTTCACCTGACCTGTAGCTGAAGAAGCAGAAATCCCCGCCACAGTCACTAACACAGCCGCCCTGTGCTGTGTGACCTGGGACCATGTCCTGATGGAGAGATTGAGAAGGGGAACTATTTACTGACAAATTGAAATCCTGACTTTACTAACACTGGGACTGTCAGCCTTGTTTCCATGCCCATTCCTTGTCTTCTTTTTCCACTTTAGCATAAAAAAAAAAAGTCCTCTATGAAGTCACCTCTAATGTGTTTTTCTCTGCGAGGAAAGGTTCATTCTTGGAGGCATAATTCATTTACTGGAAATTAGACACAGGAGTGGTTGGATGCTGGAGATAATTTGAAAAGCCTCTTTGAAGCTCTCTTCCCTTTAGCTCCCTTAGAGGCCATGTGCCAGAGGAAGGGTGCTAACCAAGCTTTTTGTTTATTTTTTATTGTTATTTTATTTCAGTAAAACTCAGGCCTCTTTGCATGTGTGATTTCCCTGCTCTAGGCCACCTTATCAGTGAGAGAGTGAGACAGGGAGAGACACCACAGCACTGGAGTGTCCCTTATTGCCACAACATCTCCCATGGAATGTTGGGACTCAAACCTGGGTGAGGTGTAGGGCGTACAGGTAAGCTATCTTTCTGGCCCTTTTAAAAATGGTCTCTCTCATTTAAAGTTTTATTTTTATTTATTTCACATGAGGTAAAGTGAATGTAATGAGAGAGAGAGAGAGAAAGAGAGAGAGAGAGAGACTGACTAAGACCACAGGAACACTCTGGAAAATGTTGTGTGGAAAATGAGGCTGAAATGTTTTCCCCATAGTGTCTGGTTCTCCATGCTAATCTCCCTAAAGAATTGAGAAAACTATGGCTTCAGGCTTTTTCTACTTTTATTCAGGAAAACTGAAGGCTCCCACTTTTCCTGAGCATGGGGAAGAGCTGTGAAATGACCATGAGGCTGAGCTCCTTTATACACTTCTAAGGCCCTGCCTTCACTTCCTTTCTAAGCCACGCCCACATCCACTGCAGCTTTTGGGTGTCCTTATTTCCTCTTAGGTAAGGGAAACAGAGGGCCTCATGTCTTCCAGGTTCTCCAGCTTTTCAGAGATGGGGCAAAAACAAAGTGGTCCTGATCACAAAGTTTTCTGGTTCTCGTGGAACTGGGACTCTGGCCCTCACCTTTCCCTAACAACACCAGGGATCCAACTTGAAGCCTCAGGTGTGCAAGTCTTGTGCTCTCCTGGCTGAACTACTTCCCTGGGCCTGAACATACTTTATACATGCCTGGTATCAGCCTGTGACCGCTGAATTTTTATACCTACATAGAACCACTGTGTCTAGTTTTTCTATCATTAAGAGAGACAGAGGAGTGAAATCCTTCAATAGTGCAAACATACTTGATGAAGAAAGTTCCTTTCTTGCCTCCTCTCTTTAATTTTTTCCCTCCCCTCCCCTCCCCTCCCCTTCCCTTCCCTTTTTCCCTTATCTTTTCTCTATCTTCTTTCCTTTCATCCTTCCTTCTTTTCTTTCTCTCTTTCTTTCCTTCCTCCTTTCTTTCTTTCTTTCTTTCTTTCTTTCTTTCTTTCTTTCTTTTTTTTTTTTTCTCTCTCTCTTTCAATCTCTTTCTTTCTTCAAAGCAGGGGCAAGTCACGGAAAGCCCAGAGTCTGGGTTTTATGTGCATCCTCCCCGCTTTGGCATGCCAGGATTCTGGGACTTCTGTAGAAAGACTGCTCTGTTGTATTGTCCATATGACATTATTTTTTCTTACATTGAGAACAGCATTATGAAGAATGGCCATGAGTTTACCACTGGCTCTGCTGGGTGACCCTGGGCTGGCTCTTCCAGCTCACTCGGACTCAGTTTCCTCTTTTTGTGAGCCGAGTCTGCTGTGGGACCTACTACACAGGGAGATCAGGAATCCAAAAGGAGGCCAGGAGGAAAAGTGTCCAAGAGGTGCTCAGTGGTACTACCTGGCACTGTCTTTGTTTCCAGAAATGTCTAGTGTCTAAAGAGGCTGGGGGAGGGGAGGCAGTCCCAGTAGCCTAGGCCTTGGTCCCATACACCATGGGACACCCCAAGGAGGTTGACACATGAGATGCCTGGGACCCCATGTAGGAGTGTTAGAGCACAGTGGAGCCTGCCTCTCCTTGCATGCACACGGGCTTGGGGAGCCCCAGGGAGGTTATGGTTGGGATGGGGTGGGCAAAGTCAGCCCATAAGATATTACTTCCTTTGTTTAGTCTACTCCTCTCCCTCCACTTCTTGCTGGTAGGGAGGAAGTGAATGAGACAGGCAGCTATGTATGGGTCAATCCCCTATTTTCTGCACTGCAAGATAACCTTCTTCTTGTTCTTTTTTTGATGTGTAGTTTTTATTAGTGATTTAATAATGATTGACAAGATTGTAGGATAAGAGGGGTACAATTCTATACAGTTCCCATCATCAGAATTCTGTATCCCATCCCCTCCATTGGAAGCTTCCTATTCTTTATCCCTCTGGGAGTATGGACCAAAGTCCTTTATGGGGTGCAGAAGGTGGGATGTCTGGCTTCTGTAACTGCTTCTCCAGTGTACATGGATCTTGGCAGGTAGATCCATACCCCCAGCCTGTTTCTATCTTTCCCTAGTGGGATAAGAATAATCTTACTTCAAAATATTTATTTATTTATTTATTTATTTATTTATTTATTTAGCAGAGCTGGAGCCTCACAGATGCAATGTTTCACTGTTCTCAGGTCAACTTTTTCTTTCAGATAGAGAGACAGCAAGAACCTCAGTGCTGGAACTTCCCTTGGTGCTTTGGTACTCTCATGTGGTGGTGCTGGAGTTTGAACCAGGATGCAAACATGGGAAGGTATGCACCCTACCCAGTAAGCCATCTCTTTCCATCCCCTCAAGATTGCTTTGGGTATTCTGGGATGCTACCTCATGGTGACGAAGAGCTGAAGGCAGGTGAGTTTTTGTGGAGGTCTTGGCTGCTCCCCTCAGCCAGGCCCCTGCCTTCTGGGTCTGCTCACACAGTGACCAAAGACTCACGGGCCCCAGATTCCTCATGGGCAGGACCCACACCTGAGGCAGAGGGGAAATTAGTCACAGGATTTAACATGGCTGTGGAGGGCTTTCTGGGAGACCCAAAGCCACACACTGTTGTGGGTCATGAAGAAATGACTTGTCCTGGCTGGTCACACCTCCTGTGGCCCAGGAAGTGTCACAGAGACCTTCTGCACCCCACTTTCCCCAGGTGTGAAACATGGAGTACACAGCAAGAGCTCCAGCTGCTCCTTCCTTCAGAGAGGGCATTTGTCAGAGCTCAGCTTTCTTCTGCTGCCAGGGTTGCACTAAGGGCTCGGTGTGTGCGCGATTCCATTACTCCAGGCTGGGGGTAAGAGACAGAGAAGGAGATAGTGACAGAGAGAAAGAGAGACACCACAGTACCACTTGCAGAGCTTCCCCTTTTGCATGGTGCTTTCAAGGGATGGCTGGGGGTTCAGGCTTCAGTCCTTGTGCTCGGTAAAGTGTGGGTTCAACCTGGTGAGCTATCTCCTGGTCCCCCCAGAACTAACTATTCATTTGTACACTCCTGGACCATTAAGAATTGCACAATCGTCGCTGACTTTATTATGAAAAAAGAAATGCTGTTTATGGATTTGATTTTTCAGGAGAAGTGAAGAAGTTAAATCACGGACCATAGAGAATGTGACTGCAGACACTGAGGCTCTGCCTTTTCCTCAGTGGCATCTTTTTGTGCCCTTGAACCCCATCTTTAACACCCAGTTTTGGAGTACTGGATAGATGAGTCTGCTTGAAGCATACCTGTGTGACCTGGCTATGACAACCCTGTTACCTGGGGCCTCTTGCTGTCATGTCCACTCCCATTACAGGTAACACCGCTGACATCATATGGTGGACCCCTGAATCTTTGAGAAGCAGCCCCCAGGCAAGTCATCTACCTGCTGGCCCCAGGAGTGATCTTGTCTCATCTTATACTAATGATCCCCCAACAGCCCAGACCAGGATAATTCACTGCCACCAGAGATAGCATTTCTGACTTGCCCTACCAGGCAGAATTATAACAAAAACACAAACCTTCCTGTAAACACAAGACCCAGAGGTAAAGTGGGCAAGAGGAGGAAGCGGCAAAGATAAAGAATACTGTCTGAGACAGCCCACCCAGAATGGTTCATCTTGACAACCACTGTTTCCAACATGATGGGTCTGTTTCCATAATTTTGTTACTCATGAGATGTGAAGAGAGTGACAGCAAAGTAAACACAGTCACGGAGGAGATGGATGGGGCGCACAAAGAGAAACTAAACCTTAAAATATGGCAGAAGTGCAGAGCATTCGAGGCAGAAAAATTACATCTGGATTATTCGACTTAAATAGGAGAAACATGAATCACACCAAAGGGCTCATAGCTGAGTACACTGCAGTGATAATAAACAGGCCCACCCACACTGCCCTCTCTTTTTCTCACTGAGTGGAACCCCTCCTGAGTGATATGGCAGAAGTCCTGGGGCTCCCCCCCCAGCATTGCTCAGTTCTGGTGTAGGGCAGTGCAGGGGATGGAACCTCAGACTTCAGAGCCTCAAGCATGAGAGTCTCTTTGCATAACCATTATGCTATCTACCCCCACACCCTCACTCCCTACTTCTTATTCAAAGAAAACTGAGACTTTCCCAAGAAAGAACTCAATCAACAGACCTCTGATTTTGAGAGCCCAGAAGTCACATACTAGTGACTCTCCAAATAAGTTTAATTGGGGGAAGAAAACTAGTCAAAATGATATACTATTGAAAAAATGCTAGGCATCCAATTGCAGCTGCAGAGAAGATGTTGTCACAAGCATATGAAATTGATCAACCAACACATCCCTGAGAATAGTTGAATGTGCAAAAGATATCCTCTCCCCGGGCATTCATCCTAAGGCGCTGAGGAAAGACACAAACCTAACTAAAGAAGGAGCCAGGAGGCATAACAGCAAGGGCAGATTTTAGACCTGTGGGCATGGGTGCTCTCTATCTCTCTGCCTAGGTGGCCTCTTCGAGTAAGGGGACTCCTTTCTTTCTCTTTCTCTCGTATTCCCTCTCTTGACTTAATGTCAATGTTCTCAGTTTTCCTGAATAAAGTTTAAAACTCCTGAAAATCATGCTCTCTCTTCAATTCTTTGTTTTACTCACATCTAGTCAGAGGCCCACCTAGGCAGAGAGAGGGGGAGGTGAAGGGGGAGGGACAGGGGGAGGGGAAGGGGGAGAGGGAAGGGGGAAGGAGAGGACACACCCACAGGTCTAGCTTATAACACCCAAGCCCCCGAATCCCACCTTTCTAAGCCACACCTGTCACCACTCCCATTTCCTAGGCAGTACTCTCAGGGTACCTCCTGTCCCCCAGCAGTTGGACATACCTTCGTCTTAGCCTCTGTCTCAGACTTCAGGCCTCTAGAAGGTCCTTACATCTTCGTGTCTTTCCTCAGTGCCTTAGGATGAACACCTGGGGAGAGGATATCTTTTGCACATTCAACTATTCTCAGGGATGTGTTGGTTGACCAATTTCACATGCTTGTAATTACATCTTCTCTGCAGTTGCAGCTGAATGCCTAGCTCTTTTGGAGACAAATGAATAATTACCACCAGATCTATCCAATATCTGAAACCATTTGGACAAGCTCACCTGTTGATAGCAGCTGTATCTCTTAAAATACATAAGCAATGAACCAGAAAAATAGCTCCCCTGAAGAGAGAGCTTGCTTAATCCTGCACAGGACCCAGGTTCAAATCATCCCTCACTGCACTTGGAGGAAGCTTTGGGGCAGCTGTATCTTTCCCACTCTCCTTTTTAAAAAAATATTTATTTATTCCCTTTTGTTGCCCTAGTTGTTTTATTGTTGTAGTTACTATTGCTGTCGTCGTTGTTGTAGAGGTCAGAGAGAAATGGAGAGGGAGGGAAGACAGAGAGGGGGAGAGAAAGACAGACACCTACCGACCTGCTTCACCGCCTGTGAAGCGACTCCCCTGCAGGTGGGGAGCCGGGGGGCTCTAACTGGGATCCTTAGCAGATCCTTGCGCTTTGCACCACATGCGCTTAAGCAGCTTCGCGACCACCAGACTCCCTCTCACTCTTCTTTTGCCTTCCTTCCTTCCTTTCTACCTTCCTTCCTTCCTTCCTTCCTTCCTTCCTCTCTCTTTCTTTCTTTCTTTTTGTCTATCTTTTTTTCTTTTTCTTCTTTCTTTCTTTCTTTCTTTTTGTCTATCTGAAAAGTGTGGGCTCAGAACTATAACACTCCTATGATAACAAAAAACATCTACCATAAAACAGCAATAACAACAACAACAACAAAACTACAGTAGGTAGATTGAAAAAAATGCAACAAATTCAAAGGTTTTTCAATAGTAAATCATTTTGACTGATTTTCTCCTCCCAATTAAACATATTTGGAGAATCACTAATACTTGACTTTCTGGGCTCTCAGAATCAGAGGTCTGTTGATTGAGTTCTTTCTTGGGAAAGTCTCAGTTTTCTTTGAATAAGAAGTAGAGAGTGAGGGTGTGGGGGTAGATAGCATAATGGTTATGCAAAGAGACTCTCATGCTTGAAGTTCTGAAGTCTGAGGTTCCATCCCCTGCACTGCCCTACACCAGAGCTGAGCAATACTCTGGGGAAAAAATAAAAAAGAAGAAAGAAAGAAGAAGTAGCCAAAAGGCTGAACTGTACTATGCCATATTCCACTGCGATTTTTATTAATCAACAGAAATTTAGAAATAGCCGATTTTTCTCCCACGCCTACACTTTTCAATTTAAGTTTTCAATATGACATAGGAGGAAATGGTCACCATCATTCCTTAAATTCTAGACATCAGCCATTGTGAAACTTTGTATCTGCATTTCCTAATCTTTACAATGAGGATAACAGAACCAACATTAAATACTGTCATAAGGGTTAACATGGTTAATAAATGCACTACATACACACTGTAAGCTCTATATGTGTTTGTTGAAGAAATAAAAATAAAATAAATCATCACAGCAATTCTTTGTGAGAAATGCTTTCAAAAGTCTTTCTGCCCATAATAGCTAAATAAAAAAAAAAAGCCAGTTGATTCTTTTTTTTTTTCATTTGTTTTCTATCCTTAGATTTACAAACAGTAGATATCACCAAGCAATCTTCTCTAACCCTTGGCAGTAATTATTTGCACAGCCTCGCAGTCTCAAGTCTGTTTGTTTTGAATAAATAAATATAATTATATCCATTCTCAAGGCCCCTAAGAAACGTCTTCCCAACACCATGAGTGAGAAGATACACCTCCATCTTTTTTGTGTGTAATTGACTAAGTCAGTTTCACCCTCAGCAAAAGGGAAGAAGCTTAGCAGAACGAGGAAATGTCTTAAAGCATTAATTATGTATTACAGAGTTTCATAAATTTTTTAATTTTCTGAAAGGTGCTAATAGCAAGAACCTGTGATGACTCAAGGGAGACAATGACACATTTGCATATTATGAGATAAGTAAGCACAAACTTACTTCAGTCATCTGAGCGCCACTGGAAACAGCCATTTAATGTGTAGGTATTTGTCACATAGCTAAATCTGGACTCTGTGACCATACAAACTTTGCTCACTTTAACTTATTTTTAAATGATGGGGCTAGACCACTCAGTTTCTGCTTATTTTTAATTTTATTGCCACCAGGGTTATCACTGGGGCTCAGTACCTGTATGATGAACCCACCACTCCTGGTAGGCATTTTCTTCTTCTTCTTCTTCTTTTTTTTTTCTTCTCTCTCTCTTTATTTGATAGGACAAAGAGAAATTGGGAAGAGAAGAGTAGATAAAGAGAGAGGGAGAAAGAGAGGCACCTGTAGCCCTGCTTCACTGCTTCCTCCTTGCAGGTGAAGACTGGGGACTTGAACCCAGGTCTTTTTGCTCATGGTAACAAGTGTGCTCAACCAGGTGCACCATGATCACTCACTTTATTTCTTTTCTTTTTTTCCTTTCCCCTTTCTTTCTTTCTTTCTTTCTTTCCCCTCCAGGGTTATCTCTGGGGCTTGGTGCCAGCACTATGAATCCACTGCTCCTGGAGGCCATTTTTTTTCCATTTTATTGGATAGAACAGAGACAAATTGAGAGGGGAGTGAGGTATAGAGAGGGCGAGAGAGAAATCTAGACACCTGCAGACCTGCCGCACTGCTTGTGAAGCATAGCCCCCTGCAGGTAGAGGGCAGAGGCTGGAAACCAGATCCCTGCCTGGGTTCTTGCTCTTCCTGATATGTGTGCTTAATGTGTGTGCTGATATGTGTGTCACCACCCAACCCCCTCAGCCACTCACTTTCTATCATTGAGACTATGCTGGAGAAAAATCAAAGTTGTGGAACATAATATTGAGGTTTTTTTGTTGTTGTTGTTGGTGAAACAAGGGCCCATCCACAACGATATTTTTACTGAAGATTTTCCTGAGGCTAGTACTAAGTAGAAACTGAGACTACCCCAGAACTGGGATGTCCGATGGACCCAATGGAATGTTCTGCAAACATGGGAGCCAGAGGGAGGACCATAGTGTAGACTTGGAGCTAGTGAACACATTCTGGCCATTGGTATTACAGATAGGGGAGTATGTGTGTGTGTGTTGGGGGGGCTTCCTGGTGATACTGTGCAGATTAAGAAAAAAAAAACTCTCTTGCCAACATTGTATCCCATGACTGTTCACAAAAGTGATTCACTGATCAGGATGTATCTGAAGTTGGAGGAGAAACAGAAACAACAAGGAAATGGTGGGTGGCACAGAGTAGTGAGAAAAATCCTGAGCACCTGATTTTGGATTTCGATCACAGTGTCGTCCTTATGAGGCCTGATCATGGCACTGGGAGGCTTGGCTCTGTATTTCTTCTCATCTCACACTCACCTGCTGCATTTTCACCATCCTCATGGCTGGTCCTGCCGGACCAGGAGCCCACAGACCACGTTGGTATCCTCCACGGTGTGCAATGAGAATAACAGCAGACAACGTTGTGGGAGAAATCAATATTGCTGTATTAAATTGGTATGAGGATTGTTATTCTGGTCTGTCCTTGGAACTGACCTCACAAGCTCCCTGCTGAATGCTCATCTCTGAGCATGGGGCCACTGTTCGAGCTGGGATCATCTAAGTCTTTCCCTTAACCCATCTCTCCCATCACATCAAGTAAAAGGAGGCAAGATAGTTTCAAAATAGAAGTTTTTTTTTTCTTGTCTGGTGAGACTCCCTGATAGCACAATGCCACCTCTTCCAGTGAACTCATTTTTTTTTTTTTATTTCAGAGATAGATAGATAGAAGTACCACTCCACCCTTCATGAGGCTCCCCTTGGTGCCTTGTATGATGTTACCATGTTGTGTCAGGGGCACAAACTCTGGTAAAGTGTGCCCTCTACCAAGTGAGCTGTCTCTTGGCCTCCAGCAGAGAAGATTTTACTAAATCTAACCCAGACATCTGCTGCAGGGACCATTAACAGAGCTTAATGGCGAGGACAATGAAACTTTGCCTGGCATTAAAATCCAACCAACTTTTACAGCAACGCTGATAGATAAAATGTGCCGAGTGTTTATGCAGCACCAGACACTGCTCTGAGCAGTGGATGTGTTCTCCTTCGTCGAATTCTTCAATAGTCCAGGGTTGCTAGCTGGGCCCCAGAAGAGGATGATTAGGAGGTGACCTGTGTCTCTAAACATAACCAGTTCAGTAACATCATTGCAAGACTGGCCAACTCCTCATGGGGCGCGAGTGCTTCCACACTACGATCATCATCTCTGGCATTATGCTATTCCACTGCAGAATACTGTGCCCCAGTATGGTTCCGTAGCCCCCATGTCCACTTGGTCGATTCCAAATTATATTCCTCCATGAGGATCTTTTCTGGAACCATCCGTTCCACCCCGGTTCCATGGCTGCCAGTTCTTAGCAACATCGCCCCGCCAGATATTTGTCGGGATGCGGCATCATCTAAGTTCATTTCCCACGTCTACGCTCGACTGGACCTGCCAATATACGCGGATATCTTCGCCCACCCTGTCCAACGCTTGACGTCTCGTCACCCAATCTGGTCCCCCTATGCCTACACGGAACTTCTCTGTTCCAGTCTCTTGGAAACAGAGTTGGCAGTCAGCTGAGGTAAAGAACAAACACCTCATCACAGACCCCTGCAAGTGTCAACCCGGCTTTGACCTAGCACGTTATGACTGGGCCCTCCTCAATCGCTATCGAACAGGCCATGGCCGGTGCGCCGCTATGTTCCATCGCTGGGGAGCCAGAGACGACCCGAACTGCCCCTGCGGCTCCAGACAGACTATGACCCACATAGTCAACGACTGCCACCTCTCCAGATTCAAAGGAGGCCTCGAAACTTTACATCAGGCTCAACCTGACGCTGTTGACTGGCTACGGAAGAAGGGCAAATGCTAAAAGAAGAAGAAGAACCGGTTCAGTGTAGAAATGAGAACCTGAAGCCACATGGTGGAGAATCTGGTTAAGCACACATGTTACAATGCACAAGGACCCAAGTTCAAGCCCCCAGTCTCCACCTGCAGGGGAAAAGCTTCAGGAGTGGAAGCAGTGTCACAGGTGTCTCTCTGTCTCCCTCTCTATCTCTCCCTTTCCTCTGATTTCTGGCTGTCTCTATCCAATAAATGAATAGAGGTAATTAAAAAAAATAGTGCTGAGAACCCAACTGGAAGTTAACATGTTTGGGCTGGAGATGCCACATGCCTCTAGAATCCCCCTCATGGAAAAACCTGTACTTGAGTAGGGCAAGAAGGGCCAGGTGGATTGTAATCCCCCTACAAAGGCAATGTGCACATGAAAGCAGCCAGGCACACAGGGCTGCCTATTGTACGACTCTGTTTAGATGAAATGTTCAGTGAGGCACATCCAGAGGCAGGAAGTGCACTAGTGGTTGCCAGGGGCAGGAGGAAGGTACTGGCAGGAAATGGGAATGATTGTGGGGGAGGGTTTATGGGCTTTCTTTAGTGGGTGATGACAGTGTTCTCAAATTGATCGTGGGGATGGATGTACAGCTCTGTGAATACACTAGAAGCCATTGACGCACACGCTTTAAATGGGCCAGCTGTATGGCATGTGAGTCACAGTGGATACAGTCGTTACTAAATAAGAAAAACACAGCCCTGAAGTGTTGAGTCTGGCCCTAAATGTCTTAGGGCAGGAGCAGAGGCAGCTCGAGAGGGCTCAGCCACATGTGGGTTTCATAAAGGTCACTTATTAGAGGAAGAAGGGGCTGGGTAATTAAATGTATGTAAATAATTGATGTCGGTCATAAAAAATTAACAGCGCCCATAATCTTGACCCTCAGAAATAATCATGGGTGACACTGTAGGTTTGATCTTAAGAATTAACAAAAAGAGATTACTATTATTTATTTATCTATATGAGAGAGAGAGGGGGAGTTTGTTCTATCTGAACTCTGTTCTGGCATAAGGTGGTGCCAGGGATTGAACTTCCTGCCTATGCGGCCTCAGGCAAGCAAGTCCTACACTCGCACAGCTGAGCTGTCTCTGCCAACCCTATGGAGAAAATTTATATGCACATCGCAGGAGCTTAGAGAACCTGACCACGCCATCTCTAGTGAACTTTGTTTTTCTCAGTAAGTAGTGGTTGATCAGAGTGGTTCTGAAAGGGGGGAATCCCTGGACCATCAGCTGGGTACTGCTTAGGAATGCAGATTCCCTGGTCCCATGTCAGGCCTTCTGCATGGTGGGATGGTGGGGGCACCAATCTTGTTTTTCACAAGTCCTCCAGGTGTTCCTTGTACACATGAAGTTTGAGAAAAATCGCTCTGACATGACTGTGTGAGCATGTAAGTTGACAGGGATTCATGCCAGACATAGAGATGCTGCTCAATTCTCTGATAGGTCTCTTTCCCTCAGAAAAAGAAAGAAAAACAGATTTAAAAATCTTAAAAAAATTTAATAAACATACTTTGAGGGATGAGTGTGGATATACCTGGTTGGATGCACACGTTACAATGCACAAGGATCTAGTTTCCACCTGCAGGGGGAAGGCTTCAGGAGTGGTGAAGCAGGGCTGCAGGTGTCTCTATGTCTCTCTCCCTCTCTCTCTCCCTTCCCTCTCAATTTCTGACAGTCTTCATCCAATAAATAAAAAAAAAATAATAATAAGAGTAAAAGAAACATCCTTCTAGCATCTACTCAGCCAGTGATTCTTTTCAACTTGACTCTGAGCTTTTCCATTTTACTGAATGCCTGCTGTACTGCTGGTCGCTTTCCTGAAGACAGAGCCTCAAGATGAGTCAGGAAAGCAGAGTCATTTGGGTTTCCGAGTTCTTAACAAACTGGAAGCTGAAGAGAGAAGAAGACTGACACTCATCTGGCCAGGACATACCAAAGGGCTCACCTGGAGCAGGTATATTCCTGCTTCATGTCCATTGGCTCACTCTGAGGACTTCTTGAAAGACAAAATAGACAACCTCACCGATGTGTCCTCAAGACTCACCTCTCCAGAGCCCTACCCGACTGGGGGAAGATAGAACCTGGCTGAAGGTATGGTCCACCTGCCAACACCCATGTCCACCAAAGAAGCAGTTACAGAAGCCAGACCTTCCACCTACAGCACCCCATAAAGAATGGTGGTCCATACTCCCAGAGGGATAAAGAATAGGGAAGCTTCCAATGGAGGGGATGGGACACGGAACTCTGCTGGTGGGAACTGTGTGGAATTGTACCCCTGTTATCTTACAGTCTTGTTAATCATTATTAAATCACTAATAAAGATTTTTCAAAAGGACAAAGCAAATAGACAACAAAAGTATTCCAGCTAAATCTGTGATAGATAGGTAGATAAATAGATAGACAGACAGATGGATGGAATATGTGTTTTAGTGTTGGGGGTCAGGGCTAAATCAGGCAGCCAGGTTGATAACGCAGCAACTAAAAATGATTTTGCAGTTCAACAGACTCATGTTCTCAACTCCTCTGCATCAAATAACTGATCACTATCATAATGATCACAGACATTATAAAAACCGGGTTGGCTAATGTTGACTCAATAATGTTGCTATTATTACCATTATTACTTTGATTCATGAGCAACTGCCATCTTTTATAAGCTAACTTTGGCCAATTACCAACAGTGATATTTGATCCAGTGGAGTATGATCATTGACAATGACCATCAGGGTCATATGAATTTATTTCCAGAGCAACGCCACAAAAATAGAAAAAGTTCTACACCTTACCTATAGATGGGCAAATAGTTGCAGAGAAGACATTGTTTGAAGTCATACCACTCATGAGTGGTAGAACTGAGAAGGAGACTCAGGTCAGTCTGACCCCAAGTTTCATTTTTGTCTTTGATGACAGGACAGCCTTGGGTCTGCTTTGTTCATTGTGAGTGAGAAGTCTATGCTCACTGCATTTGTTCTGCACCAAACCTGGACCCACCTTTTGGGGGAACCCTGCAAAGGAGAAGCACTCACCTGTCATCTTCATTCCTATTTTATTTTATATTATATTATTTTGTTTTAAAGATTCTCTTATTTATTTAATGTGATATAGAGGGAGTTGTTGACATGTGAAAGACAGAAAGAAGCCGAAGGCTTACTCTGGTACATGCAACACTGGGAATTGAACTGGGAGCCACAGTCATACAAGTCCTGAGCTCTTTCGCTGCCCCAGCTCATCCTCATCTTACTTCAGTTCCATAGGAATATCGCAGAGGCCCCTGGGAGGATCAGCTTGAATGCTCATGGCACTGCAGAGAGCAGGTGGCTGAGTTTGGCCTTGAACCTGGCTTGGAAGGCCGAGACTATGGCTTTATCCATTCTCTGCAGCTGCTCTAGTCAGGCTAAGCAAGCACTGTCTCACTCTCCAGAGTGTCTCTGATAGAAAGACGAGTGGTGCCGGGATGACGCAGCAGGACTGGGACCTCGAATGACCCGATAAGGCAGCTAGTTCAGCAAGGCAGCCCCAGGATGGGGGAAGGAAGGGAGTGAGGGTTTGGGTCTAAATGTCCCCGTTGAGGGGCTGAGGTGTGCCAGATAAGGCCCCCTTGTTTCTTTGCCCACAGACCAGATGCCTTTGCTCTCACACTCTGTGGCGACTGCATTTCATCTGTAGTATGCCCACTGTGAAGGTGGGGGTGGGTTGTGTGTCCAGGGTCTTACTGGGGATTATCAGAAGACAAGAATAATGGGGAGATTGTTTGCAGAGCCAAGGTGGAAAATCAGAGCCGGGTGGAGGATTTATATTTTCTGCCATCAGACGAAGGAGACTGGGCGGTGGTGGGGGTGGTGGGGTGGGGTGGGAGCAGCTTTCAAAACTTCCCTGACTTCAGCGCTAAGTCCCTTTGCTTGGAGACACTTCTGGGTGACATGGGCAGACTCCCAGCCAATGCTGCCTGTGCCCCTGTATCGCCAGGCATCCAATTCCCAGCGAATTTTGCAATATAGTGACAGTAATGGAAAGCAAAATGATCTCTAAATAATGGTTTAAGATGGCGACTTGATAAAGGGCCCTGCAATAATTATGATCAATGGAGCATGGATTCAATATATATTGCCCATTTAGATGCACCAGATTAGTGTAACAGCTTTCTTTAATGTTCTGAGTGTTTTGCGTGTGCTTGCGTGCATCTCTCTCCTTCCCTCCCTCCCTCCCTCCCTCTCTCTCTCTCTCTCTTTGTGTGTGTGTGTGTGTGTGTGTGTGTGTGTGTAAAAAGGCTAAGAGAACAGGGAGAAGTGGGAGAGAGACAGATTTAAAGCTTCTCAGAGGATGAATGGACTCCATTTTAATCAGTGGGGCTGAGGTGACACCCTGGCAAGGAAAAGAAACTGAGATGCAGAAGTTGTTTGAGATGGCACAGTGGGTAGAGCACATACCTTAAGGGCTGGAAGGCCCTGGGTTTGAGCCCTGACACCACAAGAGAGCACCATGAACAGTACTAGGACCAAGAGTGGTGGAATAAAGCATTGATGTCTCTCTCTCTTTGTCTCTTTTATAAAATGTATATATAAATGTATGTATAAAATGGGTCGATAGCGACTTCCGGCAGGAACGCCCAGCCGGTAGGAGTCGCTCTGCCATCCAGGACAGCAGTGGTGGGTCAGGCCCCGCTCATGGGCCCTTCTCAGGGCAGCTCAGAGCCCCCAGCAGGCCCAGGCCCACTGCCCTTCGGGAGGCGCCATGCTGTTAGGGAAAGGTGCGGGCAGCTCTCCGAGGTGGCTCCTGGCTGCTCTGCTGCTCACCAGCCTGCCGCGGGGCGTCCAGGGAACAGGCAGTGCCAACCTCAGCTTGGCAGCAGGCTACCCTGTGCCACTGGCGGGGGGCTCCTACCTGAGCATCGGCGACGGCTCCGTGAGGCAGTTTGAGTTCCCCGAGAAGAGCCAGGGCATCATTGTGATCTCCAGCCGCTACCCAGGACAGAGCAATAGGACGGGGCCCGGCCCCACGCTGAGGGTCAGCTCCCTGGACATGGAGGTGCTGACGG
The DNA here is from genome assembly GCF_950295315.1 of Erinaceus europaeus. Taxonomy (NCBI): domain Eukaryota; kingdom Metazoa; phylum Chordata; class Mammalia; order Eulipotyphla; family Erinaceidae; genus Erinaceus; species Erinaceus europaeus. The sequence goes on from NC_080175.1 coordinate 9,283,118, forward strand.
TGCGGAACGTGAATGCCATGAGCTGGGGCGGAGGGGAAGGCTTCGTGGTGAGCATCTGCTCGGGCCTGCCGGGGCTCGCCCCGCTCCACATCCAGCTTCTGGATCCCCGTGCGGCTCCACCCTCGCTGATCGAGGAGCCGCGTGATTTCTGCATCAAGGTGGCACCCAGCGAAGAGCCCCCCACCTCCCTGGGCGTGGGCCTGCTGCATTTCTCCGAGAACCCAGTCCTCTACCTGCTGCTGCCCCTCACCTTTATCAACAAGTGCTCCTTCGGCTGCAAGGTGGAGCTGCAGGTCTTGAAGGGGCTCCTGCCGGCGTGGCCATCAGGTGCACGCTGCCCAGGCTCTCACAGCTGCTGCTGCAGGTCATCAAGCCCTTCAGCTTCCTGCTGCTCCTGGGCGGCCTCCTCCCAGCCTACCGCATGGGTGTCTTCATCCTGGTGGGCGTCCAGCTGCCCATTGTGCTGGTGGGTCTCACGGTGCCCCCGGTCGGCCTGCTGGTGGGCTACTGCCTGGCTGTTTGCCTGAAGCTGCCCGTGGCGCAGCGGCGGACCATCAGCATGGAGGTGGGGGTGCAGAACAGCCTGCTGGCCTTGGCCGTGCTGCAGCTGTCCCTCTGCCGCCTTCAGGCTGACTACGCCTTCCAGGCGCCCTTCATCGTGGCGCTGAGTGGCACCTCGGGGATGCTGGCCTGGGTGGTGGGCCACTCTATCTATACCAGCCTGTGCCCAGTCTCCTGAGGGCACGCTCTCCTGTGCCACGCCCCCACCACAGCCCCCACTGCTCAGGTGTACCGACAGGCCTTTAGTTCTCATGCACTATGCACTCAGAAAAACCCAAACTTACTATTATTTTTTTTTACTTCTTTTGTATTCTCCAGCTTCCAGTGCCAAAGAGGGCATGCAGTCTCAGGCAGGTGGGCCTCGCCCAGAAAGTGTCTGAATAAAAGAGAGAAGCAAAAAAAAAAAAAAAAAAAAAAAGGGTCGATAGCATAATGCTTCTGAGGAAGAATCCCAGACCTGAGGCTCTGCCATCCTGGGTTCAATTCCCAGCAACACCATAAGCCAGAGCAGAGCAGTGTTCTGGTCTCTCTCTCTCAAAATAAAATAAATAAAAAATTTACAAAGGTATAGGAACTGGGAAGTAGAACAGCTGGCTGAGTATACACATTACCATGCACCAGGACCTGAGTTCAAGCCCCTGGTCCCCACCTGTGGGGGTGAGTAACCTCATGAGTAAAACAATGATACAGGTTTTTCTCTCTTTCTCTTTTCCTCTTTATCACTTCTACCTTTCTCAGTTTTTCTCTGTCCTATCAAATAAAAAGGAAGGAACAACATAATGGACCCCTCTGGGGTCCCCCATGGGACGTTGTCCTCAATATGGATCAACAGTGGTAGAGAATGTTCCATCCTCTGAAGGGGGGTTGGATAACATACTCTATCTACCACCTGAAGGAGATGGGTCCTGAAACTGGTGCAACTCGGGATGTTCCTACTGATGACCACAGAATGCAAGTTCGGACCTACAGGGATGTAGAGGTTACATAGACTCCTATACTGAATGCGGGCCTCAGATCGCCAGATCGAGGAGGTTTTACAGTCAACAATATTTGTATACTTTCCCCATATTTGGGAGCTACTCTCTTCCCTTATCCAGCTTTCTAGCCCTTTTTCTACCATGACATCATCTCCCTAGACAATAACATGGGTCCACCTTCATATTAGATGTCAGGCTCAGAGAAAAACTAATAAAGTCATGGGTCCTTTGACATATACCTAAAATAGACCTACTAGCTGTTTCCAAAATGAAGACCCTGAACCTTCATCTGCAATAGTCCAGCCTTTAGGTTCATGATTAATCAACAATTTGTATGGCTTTATATGTTAACTCTTTTTCAGCCACCAGGTTCCAGATGCTACCATGATGACAACCGTACTTCCCTGGACAGATGACTCCACCAATATGTCCTGAAGTTCCACTTCCTCAGAGCCCTGCCCCACTAGGGAAAGAGAGAGACAGGCTGGGAGTATGGATCGACCTGTCAATGCCCATGTTCAGCGGGGAAGCAGTTACAGAAGCCAGACCTTCCACCTTCTGCACCCCATAATGACCCTGGGTCCATATTCCCAGAGGGTTAAAGAATAGGAAAGCTATCAGGAGAGGGGGTGGGATATGGAACTCTGGTGGTGAGAATTGTACCCTTCTTATCCTATGGTCTTGTTAGTGTTTCCATTTTATATAAAAAAAAAATAAAAAAGGAAGGAAAAAACAAGAAAAACTAAGTTAATTTAAAAAAGATATACAACAGAAACTGGGCTGGGAGATAGCTGCATGTCCATGTTCAAAGTCCTGGTTAATTTCCCAACATTCTATTAAAATAATTAATATAAATAAATAAATAGTGAAGCCAGAAAACAGTGCCTGACCCAGGTTTGAAACCAATCCTCTATCCCACTGAAGAAAGCTTTAGTGCTTTGGTCTCTTTAACTTACTCTCTCTAAAAACAAACATAAATAAATAGTACTAAAGAACCCTTATGATCCATTACCAAAAAAAAACCTGCTCAAGTGTCCTATGATTCAGACTGGGCTTGGTGGGGCCTGGGGAATGGGATGGAGCAGAAGCAGGAGCCTGGAGAAGGGTGGAGGAGAGACACCTACAGGTATCTGAGGATTTTACAGAAGGTGCTTACTGGGTGATGGTGTGGTGTCTTCAGGGAAATGAGGTGCCCAGGCAGTCCACCAAGAGAACTCCCTCACCATCCTGGAGTTTGAGGGCTGTTGCTAAAAGAGCTGGTCAGGACACTTGGAGTTTCACCAAGAAGGGAGGTGGGGAGGGCGATTAACCTGATTCTCCTGGTGACCAGACCCTCCTCCCCTCTGAAGGAAATTTCTAGACAGCCCATCTAGAAATATGGGTCCGTTCCCTTTCTTTCATGTTTCTGGGCAGCTCCCAGGCCTGCAATCACCCTAAACTGGCAGGGGCAGGGCGCCATATGGGCTGCAAGTCCTGTAGATGATGAAGATGCAGTGGCCTGACTCCCTTTGATTTGTCACTTAAAATAAAGCTCCTTCTCCAGCCAGTCAGGAGAGAGCATCAGTGGGAGGTGTCACTGTTCCCATGGGGAGCAGAAGCCTGTCCTCTAAAGCCCATAACTGCCCCTGCTCCATGTCCCTGCAGGAATATGGAACTCACTAACTAGGGACTTTGCAGCCTGGATACAGGAGGTGTCAGTCTCCTCATTGAACATCTGCCATATGCCCAGCCCAGTGTTTTTCTGGGGCACTAGCAGTGCACAGACATGCCCGTGAATCACTCAGGGGGCATGTTCAAGTGTAGATTCTGTCGTAGAGGACTTGCGGTGGAGTCCGGGGGTGCACAGTTCTAATGGGACCCCAGATGGTGCTGGCATTGTTGCTAGCAAGGGTTCAGAGGCAAATCTTTGATTCTCCCCCAAAGCTCCAGAGGTGGTGGGTGCTGTGATGGTCTCCTTTCTATGGGGAGAAGAAATGAATTGACATTTAAAAGAGAACCAGTGGCCTGGAGAATTAACTCACAGCTTTTAAAGGACAGATCAGTGACCAGACAAGTGGCTCAGTAAGCAGAGGGCAGGACTTGCATGTATGAGGCCCTGTGTTCTATTCCTAACACTGATTACTTTGGAGGAGTGTTCTGTCCTCTCTCCTGCTCTTGTGAAATAAATCAATATTGTAAGAACAGGCCTATGAAGGAAGCTTTGGTGCTATGGCCTCTTTCACTCTCTTACTTTCTCTGTCTTCTGTCTCTATAAAAACAAAAACAGGGGGTTAAGTGCACAAGGACTGGTGTAAAGATCCCAGTTTGAGCCCCTGGCTCCTCAACTGCAGGAGGGTTGCTTCACAGGTGGTGAAGCAAATCTGCAGGTTCTTTCCCCCTCTCTGTCTTCCCCTCCTTTCTTGATTTCTCTCTGTCCTATCCAACATCAACAATAGCAATGACAACAATAACAATAATGGCAACAACAAGGGCAACAAAATGGGAAAAGTGACCTCCAGGATCAGTGGATTTGTAGTGCAGGCACCGAGCCCCAGCAATAACCCTGGAGGCAAAAACAAAACAAAACAAAAAACAAAAAACGTCAAACAAGTAACAACCCAGGTCTAAAGTTCAAGTCTTGCTCTCTACTACTGAGAAAAGAACAATTTACTTTAATTTAAATAGTTAAATTATATCAAGCATAGATTTTTTTGGGGGTCATATTTCACACTTTGAATGTTTACTATGTGATAATATTCTAAATGGTTTCAATAATAAGATTCCTGTGATTCTCAAATATGTGAGGTGGGTGGGTGGGGAGAATCCATGTTTCTGATTCACTTATGTTTGAATCACCAGAAAATGCTCTTAAGTTGTTATTTCATGGTGAAGAGTTATTTCCTTCCTTCCTTCCTTCCTTCATTCCTTCCTTCTTTCTTTCCTTCTTTCCTTCCTTCCTTCCTTCCTTCCTTCCTTCCTTCCTTCCTTCCTTCCTTTGTCTCTTTTCTTTAAGATTTTTCCTCTTCTTGATAGGAGAGGTCACATTGGGTAAGGATATAGCAGCTATGGGAACCCAGAGGTTTTAACTGATTTGATGAGAAACCCCCACTTATGTGAAATCTGAATCCAAACTCCAATTCCCTTTGACCTTTTTTGCAAATCTCCACTAGGACCATAAAAAGGGAGGGGGCTGCCACGAATTGCTTGTGGCTGATAGCAAGGTTACTTGCTTGAAAAATGGACCTCCCACTGTCTGCTCACTTTTCTCTAGTCTTGTGACCACCTGGAGACCGGCCACACTCTTATTTAACTACAGAACAAGCCATATGGAATGGGCGCGTCTGCTGATTTCTCCTGATTGGGCTACCTGGCTGTTAGCTTTGCTGAAGTGAGCCAGTGTGGGCCCATGTGTCTGAGGGCTGATAAGGAGTTCTCAAGGAAGGTATTAGTCCACAGTCCAGGGCAGAGAGGTCCCTGGTAACAGCCTCAATATCTTCTTGGTTGGGCGGTAGTGCACTGCTTAAGCGTACATAATGTGAAGTACAAGGACTGGCACAAAGATTCCAGTTTGAGCTGCCAGCTCCCCACCTGCAGGGCAGTTGCTTCACAAGTAGTGAAGCAAGTCTGCAGGTGTCTTTCTCTCCTCCTCTCTGTCTTCCCCTCTCTCAATTTCTCTCTGTCCTATCCAGCAACAACAACAACAATGGAAAAAAGATGGTCTCCAGGAGAAGCGGATTTGTAGCGCAGACACCGAGCCCCTTCCAGAGGTGGGGGTCCATGAGAAGTTTTAGTAAGTCTTCTTGGTGATACTGAGGCATTCTGAAATATGAGACTCAATGATCCATTTGTTACTTCATGTCTAGAACTTTGTAGGGATTCATGAGATAACATGACCCCCTCACCCAAGAATTTACTGTTTTAGGTGATACTTTTTGATTGAGCTTTTTGATTGAGCTGGAAATCAAACAACCACTTGGGTTGATTTTCCACTCTGTATTAATTCTACTTATTTATTGCTGCAGCACTACTTAGCTTATGGTGGTACCAGGACTGAACCTGGGAGCTCTGGAACAAAATTCTATTGTGCTACCACTGGGACCACCTCCCCAGCAACTTAATTTTTTTGTCCTGTATCTGAATTGAATGATTAGGGGTGGGGGAAATGAGGATACAGTCAAAAGGCCTGTGTTTCTTATTTTAATTTTTATACAGAATTGATTGACAGTAGGATGTAGTTTTTACTTTGGTGCAATATACCAACTCCAGTACAATTCTTGCTTTGTGTTTTCCCTCCTGTTGTTATTTCTCAACTTTTGTTCATGAATGAGATCATTCCATATTTATTCTGCTCTCTCTGGTTTATCTCACTTAATACAATTCCTTCAAGCTTCATCCAAGATGGGGTGAAGAAGGTAAGTTCACCACTTTTAATACCTGACTAGTATTCCATTGTGTATATATACCACAACTTACTCAGCCACTGATCTGTTGTTGGACACCTGGGTTGCTTCCAGGTTGTGGCTATTACAATTGTGTTGCTATGAACACAGGTGTACACAGATCTTTTTAGATGGGTGTGTTTAGTCCCTTAGGATAGATCTCCAGGAGAGGAATTGCAGGGTCATAAGATAGGTCCACTTTTAGTCTTCTGAGAGTTCTCCAGACTGCTCCCCACAGGGGCTGGACCAAGTCCTCAGCACGGAGCTGGGAGCTATTTGCAAGGAGCCCAAAAGACTTTGCTTGGATGCTTGTATCATATTCCTCACCATGAAAATGAAGATAGTTTTATCTTCCCACTTAAAAAAAGCAGCTTCTAAGTGTGAAAATTCCTTTATCTTCTATCTTTAGTTACCATTTTCTCTCTATTCGTTCACACCAATCGGACAGTTTCATGTCAATTTTCTATCCACCCATAGCAATAGTAGACTTTAGTGTATATTTTGTATTCATACAGACCAATGGTACAGTCTCATGTGTAAATCAAACACAGCATGAGATTCACAGCAATAGCTAATAAAACAGAATATTTATAACAGTGCATTTCATGAAAGTTACATGAATGCAGTATGTCTTGACGTGTCTTATTTTTTTAATTGCTTCGTGTTTTTGAAATACAAAGCTTTTGTGTTATGAGATGGACAGACAGACCAGAGCACCACTCTGCCCAATTCACAATATTCTATTTGTATTTGTCTTTCTTGTCTTTTTTTAAAAAAAATTTTTTGTGTTATTTTTATTTTCCCAGAGCACTGTTCAGCTCTGGTTTATGGTGGTGTGAGTGCTTGAACCTGAGACCTTGGAGCCTCAGGCATGAGAGTCTGTTTGCAAAAGCATTATGCCATCTTCCCTGCATTCTTCTTCTTTTTTTAATTTTTAAAGAAAGTTTTATTTCAATGAGAGAGATATACAAAGGGAAGGATAGAGAAAGAGAATACTGCTAGATTCTTGTTTATGGTGGTGTTGGGGATTGAACCTAGGACCTGGCAGTGTCAGGAGTTAAAATCTTTTTGCATAACCTTTATGCTATCTCCCCAGCCCGTCTTTCTTGTTTCCATGCTTTCCCTTTCTGGATGCTCAACATATCTTACTGTAGGCTGTATTTTCAGATTGGGGTGGATGACGGATGGATTTTTCCCTAGAGTTCCTGGGTTCATTTCCACCTAGCCTTCCTCTCCCACTGTTCTCTTCATCCATTTCGAAAGAAGCTACACCTGCCATCGGTCCCACCCAGCTCCAGAATTTACTGCATGTTTCTTACTCGCATGGGAGTTTAGGGTCTTATGACTTGGTTTCTTCTGAGGCTGTTATTTTCTCTGCAGGAGGAGGGGAGGGTGTGTGCTCTGCGTGGCACAAATGTCTCTCTGGCTGGGTTATGAGCTGCAGCCCCTTTGGCAAAAACCCTTGTAGGGCTCAGCCTTATTTTTCACGGGAGAAGTAAGCCGTAGACCACTGGACCGTATTAACCACGCTACTCAAAAACTATCAGAACTTTCTGGGTTTTGAGTCCAGGAGTTAGGAGTCTACTGAAAATGTGGGTCTCTCCATAAACTCAATACGGGCTTGGGTACAACAAATGGCACTTGATGCTTTAACAAATCAGAAAAAGTCTAAGCTCATCAGTCAAAGAAGGGACTACAAAGACTGGAAAGGGGAGAGACTGGCTCACTTAATGATGGCTATTTTAGCCGACACCAGACTGCCCCATCACCTAGGGTCCGAGTCAGGGATCCTTGGATTCCCCCTTAGATACTACGGTCCTAGACCTCTAACAGACCTCTCTCTATCTGTGACCTTGGGAGAACTACTGCAGCTTCCAGTGGAGTGGATGAGGACATGGGGACACAGCATTCTGATAATGGGAAAAGTATGGAATTATACCCCTATTAACTTAAAATTTGTAAATTAATATTAAATTACTTTAAAAAAAACCCCAGAAAATGTGGGTCTCCAGTCCCACAAGGGAACTCTGGGTATAGGACCCCCTGCTTAGACCCCATTCCTTCCAGGGTAGAGTTCCAACTCCCGGTGTCTTCAAGCTGCTCAAGCACAGTCCAACTTCTTCTCTTACCCCTTGGTCAAGCTGGAATTCAAGCTCCAATCACACTTAGGGGGGACATAGGATCTCTCCCCACTGTACCTTCAAGCAAGATCTTTAGCTTCTTGAACTGTAGTAATTAAAACAAGCAAACAAACAAAGGCTTCAGGGACATGGCTTGGCACTGGTTTAAACAATCGAGAGGTTTATTATATTGGAACACAGTGGTACAGAGTGGTATTGTTCAGGTACAGCAAGATAGGCAAAGTGGCAAATATAAGACTAGGCCAGGCCCATGAGTCCATAGGTTAGTTACCAGAGTTCAGCTACATGTGTACAGGTGCCAGGAGAAGCAGCCATAGTGTTCCTTTGGAGGGGAGCTCTGAACTCCAACTCCATCAGTACCCAGAGAGAGAAGAGGGACACAAAAAGGACATTCAGAAGTAGTAATAGGTGTAGGTGTGACTCAGTAAAGAAGTGAAGGTAGGACCACAGAAAAAATGGGAAACAAGATAGACAGATAGATAGAAAAAAGTTATAGAAATAATAGTCAACTCATATCTCTGACCTTGGGAGAATTACTGCAGTTTCCAATGGAGGGAATGGGGACACAGAATTTTGGTGTGGAATTATACCCCTGTTATCTTATAATTTTGTAAACCAATATTAAATCACTAATCAAAAATGTTCAGGTACCACACTACTAGAGCCATTTAGAGTGACTTTGAAAAAAAGCAAAAGGAGATTGTGGCCTCAATTGCTGAAGCTTCTGCTGGTCAGCAGTGGGGACGATACAGTCCTGAAGCGTGTCGTGCCTTATCACCCTCTCCAAATTGCTTCTTGTGTGCTGCCAGGAATCATTCCATGGGCTCCCGGTTCCTATCACCGGCTGGATTATAAGGGTGAGGTTTGCCACATTGCAGCTCAGGGAGCCGGCAGCATTTCTATTGTCTGCCTCCATTATCAGAGAGAGAAAAGGCAGCTGGGGCTAAACGCATCCCAGAGTAAGAATCAGCATCCTGACAAATGGCAGGAAAGTTTCCACCTGGGCACATTCTTTCAGTGCTTTGAAATGTCAAATTGTCACGGCAGGCTTTCAGTAACAAGAATATATGTCAATGAAGGCATAGAAATGGAGTCATTTAAGAGGATTTGCCAGCACCCTCTGTCAAAGATGTTTTCATTATAGGTACAAATGGTGAGCCCCACTCTAGCATCTGAAAGTCACTGATGGTCTCCAGTGGGGACCTTATTAGGAGCATTGCATAAGGGACACTGGCAGGCTCCACTATCCCTCCCAGCTATTAGAGTAAGATGGAAATATCCCCTAGATGGCACCAGGAAAGGACCAGACCCCTTGCTAACAATGGGAAGGGGCTTTGCATGTGTCTTCCCACAGAATTCAACACGACCCATCTGGGTGCCCTCTTGCCATGTCAAACATCACCCGGAAGATGGCTCAACTCTCTCTGATTAAGAACAAGAGATGATGCAGAATCTGCAGACAACAACCGCCCGAGAAACCAATGACCCAGGCCATCTGGAAGGATCTACAAAAAGTGACTGACTGAGCCAAAGGACATCATACCCTCACCACTCCCCTTCCCCCACTTGTCTTCACTGTTTATCTCCTCTTATTACAATCGCTCCCTGCCTCCTCAGTCACCTCCGTCTGGCAGTTTCAGGTGAGAGAGACTTACAATGGGGTTAACAAGATCATAGGAACCAGAAATTGCTCCCTTAACGGGTGCCAGTCGTCCTTCACCATCCCAGTCACCCCTGCTTCTACGACTGCCTGCTGATATAACTGCCTGCTGATATTGCCCCTATTTCTGCTTCCCTTATGATAACACCAGGTCTTGTCTCTATTCTGCTGACTATTATGGGGGACTGCACCCAATGGGGATGTAACATCCACGGCATTACCAACATATACAGCCAATATCAGCCCTCATGCCAGATGTTCTCTGGTCGAGATCCCCTCAAGTTCACCGTCCATGACCCATGAGATAACCAATGGGCCACCGGGGTAAAGGGAAAAATGTATCCCAGCTCAGCCTCGTCCGTGACCCATGAGATAACCAATGGGCCACCGGGATAAAGGGAAAAATGTATCCCAGCTCAGTCTCCTCTAGTCCCATGGCCGACATCTACATTTTTCGGCAACTAGTGCCAGCCTCCTGAGCCATTCAGATGCAACAATATATCAAAGAACGGTAACAGGTACTGATGTGCACGCATGCGCGATCTCTCCTCTCCTCCCCAAGGGGACCTATCTTCCCGGACCAACTGCTTACAATATGCTCTCTCCCTCCTTAATCCATCTACCTTACATCCCAACACCTCCCACTGCTTTCTGTGTGCTTCCCTGAGCAGGCCTCTACTCGATGCCACACCCTTGAACAACACCTCCGCTAACATCAGTCTTTTGGTTCCTCTTCCTCCTCCTCCTCCTCAGATAATCTCTCTTCCAAAAATATCCCCCTCTTTGTGGAAGACCTAGACACAAACTTTGTGATTATCTGCCTGTCCACTTCCAAACCATTGTCGCCCCTTCCTCTCTGCACCCGCAATCTCTCAGTATCCTCCATCCTCTATGCCCCTCCCCCCTGTATGTTCTGGTGCAACAGGACCTTCTGCTCCTGCATCAACACTTCTACCTCAAGCCCATGTCTTTTGGTCTCTATTGTTCCCCAGCTTACCCTGTATGAAGAAGATGAACTCACTTGGCAGATACTGACACCCAGAGTAAAAAGAGCTGTCTTCCTCCCATTACTGGTTGGCGTCGGACTGACTACTTCCCTTGAAGTGGCAGGAGGAGGCATGAGACACTCCCTCCACACCTCCGCTGATTTCCAGACACAGCTCCAACAGACTGTAGATTCCACCACAAAGAGCCTGGAATCATTACAATGCCAGATCACCTCACTTGCGGGAGTTGTGCTCTAAAAAAGACACACACTAGATTTACTAACTACTGAAAAAGGGAGTACCTGCCTTACCCTGCAAGAAGAATGCTGTTTCTACATGAACGAATATGGACTAGTAGAACAAAATCTTAAGACTTTACAAAAATTCAGTCATGACTTAATGTTGTTTTCTCTGGGCTGGCTTCACGGGCAGGTAACAGATGACCAGGGACTCATGGTTGAGCTGTACGCAGTATCTCTTTATTCATGCAGGAGGCAGCGCAATCTAAGCCAAGCTAAGCTAAACTCTACTAAAACGAACAATGTTGTCTTTATATATATACTTCCCAAGTAGGGCGTGAACAGGATGTGACATAGAGAGGGTGGAGAGAAAAGTGACTGGTGAAAATCAGAGTGTGACAAGGAGAGGGGGCGGAGCAAAAACATATCATGAAACAGTGGGGATTGAACCAATGTCCTGCAGTGGTTATGTAAATAGAATACAGTGGTTATGTAAATAGAATACAGTGGTTATGTAAATAGAATACAGTGTTAAGCAGGGGGGATTAAAGCAATGAAACAGAAGGGGTCTCATGCATACCAACAACTTAAAAGGCCATCATGGCTCTTAGCCCCCTGACTCCTGGTTTAGTGTTCCCTTGGCTTCTTGGTTTGTCCCCCTATTGGGCTCCCTACTGGCTACTGGGACTCTCTTACTCATTGCCCCTTGCACCATACAGTTCCTCAAAAAACAGCTACAAGATGTTGTCAAGGTTACTGTACAAAAGGTCTCTATCCAGCCCTATATTGTCATTCCTCTAGAAGAGGCTGAATTGTATGCTGACGTAGACCCTTAAACAGTCAGTTACTCATTCTTAAAAAAAGAAATTAGGAGATGTGGGGCTAGGGGTTGAGCAGGGAGAAGGCTGCTCACAGGCTAAGCCCTCCCATTAGTCTCCCTGGAGCCACCTAGGGCAAGGGGTTGAGCAGGGAGAAGGCTGCTCACAGGCTAAGCCCTCCCATTAGTCTCCCTGGAGCCACCTAGGCAAGGGGTTGAGCAGCGAGAGGTGGTTATAGGCCCATGGGCTTGGCCTGCCTGTTAGTCTCCTCCAAAACCACTGACCCTCTCCCCATGAAAACCTTCAGACAATATTACCTCCCTATTTACCAACCACACTCAAATAACCCTAACAGCTGTTCTTCCCTATATGATCTGGCCCTTACCTTCCTGGAAATAAACCAAGCCTTGCCTTATATGGCTATCCTAATGAGGATTGGCTATCCCTTACCTTCCGAGTGTAGGCTGCTTGAAATAGTATAAAAGGGCCTGCTCGAATCTCAATAAATACACTACCCTCTGCCACAGTGTCCTGAGTGGTTACTTAGCGTACTCGCCCCTGCTACAGTCGGTTCCAGCCTCCTCAGACTTCCCATTTCTGTCAGCCAACAGAGCGGGCAGCTTGATAGGGCTAAACCAACTCTCCTGAGGAATCCAGGGTCTGGGAGACCCCGACAATCTCCCCCTAACATTTCTCCCCTATGGGAGTATAGACCAAGCTTCTTTTGGGGTGCAGAAGGTGGGAGTTCTGGCTTCTGTAATTGCTTCTCCAATGAACATAGATATTAGCAAGTTGATCCATACCTCCAGCCTGTTTCTGTCTTTCCCTAGTGGAGTAGGGTTCTGAACAGGTAAGGTTTTGGGATACATTGGTCAGGTCATCTGGATGGAAGTTAGGATGGAATCATAGTAACATCTGCAACTTGGTGTCTGAGAGGCAGTAAGATATGAAGCAGGAAAAAATGTTTAATAAACAGGAACTAGAAAGTAGGAATAGAGCAATTGAGAATAGAGACCTTAGGGTGGAAAGACATGAGGAAGTCTATTTTAGGTAAGTCCCTAGGTACCTGAACTTGCCTAGATCTCTTTGTTGTTGTAGACCAAGTGGGCAAAGTTTGTTGTTGTAGCCCATGTGGGCAAAAGCCCATTGAGATCAACAACCTCCAAGAATGTGTCTAAGGACTGTCTGCCAACAAGACATTTGTCAAATCTGCTAATTACTTGCATTGCTGACATCACTGCCTGACAGGGGCTTGGGGTAAAGATTTGGGGAGAATGATAGGAGTGGGTGATAAACAAATATTTTGGGTGAGACCTAATCAGTTAATTGGTTTATTAAATTATAAAAACATTGTTTGCCTGAAAGAGCATGAAAACATGCCAAAGGAATCGCCACCCCCACCAAGACTTCTTCCATTAATTATGTTTATTCACCGCTTGTGCTGGCCCTGCTAGACAAAGGGCTCTTTATCTTTACAAGCCATGGCTACAGTGTATTGTGGCTCGAATGATGGCACGACTTTATGTCTACATAATTACAGAAATCTTATCCCTTTTGTGTTTGCACATCATTTTCAGTTTTTTGGAATAGTTAAACTCCATTTTACTTTTTAATAACATTTTAGAAATCATTGTGATTCAGGTAAACAGAATTTGATTGCTTTGATGGATTGAAAATGGTTAGCTCAGCCTGAGTTTATTTGATTTGTTTCTTCAGGGATTACAAAGAATAGGATTTTATCTGCAGACTGACAAAAGAGACAAACTCTGCATTTTTGCCTATGGAGTGGTAGGGTACTAAGCCAAATGGCTCCTCCACTGGGAAAGGGCCAAACTGGAGGCTGGATTTTTATTCATGGTCTGAGAGCCATGGGGGAGGAGCTGGGCACCAGGCATTCTTTTACTCTGATCTTTTTATAAGCGAAAACCTGGACAATGGGGGCTGGATGGAGGCAAACCCAGTTGAGTGCACATATTATAATGCGTAAGGACCCAGGTTCAACCTCCAGTCCTCACCTGCAGGGAGGAAGCTTCATGAGTGGTGAAACAGTGCTGCAGGTGTTTCTCTGTAGCACCTCCTTCTCTTTCATTTTCTCTGTCTGTATCCAAAATAAATAAATAAATACTAAAACACACACACACACACACACACACACACACACACACACACACCCTGGATGATGGCACAACACAGGATATATAGGAGAGAATAGAAAGGTCATTTGGTGAATCACACTGCCTGTCATAGGGAACAGTCTCTCGAGGCATTGGTCCACCTGCTGACTGAATGGGTGTCAAAAGGCAGTGAGTGAGCTGACTTATGACTTGCTGGTGTGTGGAAGCCATAGAAACACCTGCCCACGGGCTCCTGGATAGCTCTGATCCAAGACCCAGCAGGACCTCACGCTGATGCTAACACCATTCTTCACTGTTCCGTGCCACCTGACACTTGCATGTCATGCCGAGGAGAGGTCAGGAAAGTGTGGAAGCACAATGCAGAGAAGAGGGACAGCATGCTCAAGCTGAAGAAGTAGCTCCATGGAGAGACCACAGGACCTGTGTGTGTGAGGTCCTGAGTGTGATCCCCAGCACAGCATGTGCTGGAGTGATGCTCTGATTCACTGTCTTTCTTAGTAAATAAAAACTTTATTTCTTTATTTATACTTACATACTTATTTACCAGAGCAGTGCACAGCTCTGGTTTATGGTGGTGGTGGGTAGTGGGAAGGGATTGAGCCTGGGACTTTGGAGGCTCAGGTATGAGTCTTTTGCAGAACCATTATGCTATCTTCCCAATTTTTTTTTTAATTGCTGCCAGAGTTGTCACTGGGGCTTGGTACCAGAGCTATGGATCTACCCCTCCTGAGGACATTTAATTAATTAATTAATTAATTATACTTATTTATTCATTTATTTTGATAGGACAGAGAGAAATCAAAAAGGAAGGAGGAGAGAGAAGGAGTGAGAGACAGAGACAGTCCTGTAACACTGTATCACCACTCATGAAGCTTCCCGCCTGCAGGTGAAGACTGAGGGCTTGAACCCAGGTCCTTGAGCATGGAAACACGTACATTCATCAGGGTGCTTTATCGTCTGCCCCTCCCCATTTTTTTTTTAAGTTACAGAATGTTGTAAGTACTCTTGATTAAGCACAGCTCAGGAGGTACCACTCCCTTCATTACTGTTTTTCACTTTGTTTTTTTTTACCCCCACCAAGTTTATTGCTAGTGCTCAATGCCTGCATGGCTCCACTGTTCCTAGTGGCCATTCTTTTTTGTTTTGACCGAAGGTGAAAGAGAGCCATAGAAAGGGAGACTGACAGAGAGAATGAGATGTCGTATGCTTTACATTGGTTTGTTCTAGCCCTCCCCCGCCAAGAGAATTGGATCAGTCCAGTTAATTTCGCGGCTTGCTTGGCCCCACCCCAAGGAACCCCGGGAGAGGGTTCCTGAGTTCGAGAGTGCGAGAGTTTGAGAGGGTTCCCCAGTACGAGAGTTCCAGAGTTCCAGAGTTGAAGAGTTGCAGAGGGCCAGAGTTCCTGAGTTGGAGAGTAAGAGAGAGTGCTTGCGCCGCTGCAAAGAGACAGCAGAGTTCTGTTTGGTGATTAGTTTGTCTTAGTTTATGAATCGTTGTTCCTGAATAAAGAAATACAGCTTCCCTGCCCAGCCGTTGTCTCTGCGTCTCTGTTACCCGCCGTGAAGCTAGCCCGCCCGGCAAGAGCCAAGAAATTTTAACAACAATGAGAGACACCCGCTGCACTGCTCCATCGCTTGTGAAATATTCTCACTGCAGGTAGGGAGCAGGGCCTCGAACCCATGTCTTCTTCTACAGTAAGAAGTACACTCTACTTGGTGAGCTATCATCTGGCCCTCCTGTTCAATCTTGCCACGTGTGTGACTTTGTACAAATTTCCACACTCATTCAGTTTTCCCTTGGGGACCCTGGAAGGGTTGGATTGGTTCATGCTGGTCCCTGGTCAGTGCGAGTCTGGTAGGGAGTGGATGTTTAGTGGTCGCTGCTACTCTGGATCTAAGAAAGGTCAGCTGTGGCCGTTGTCTGACCCTGTGACTGAGCAGGCCACACAGAGATGAGGGAGGAAGCCTTGGAATCTCCAGCAAATAACCACATACAAAGAGACCCCCCCCCCCCCGTCACATCTCATTACAACAAACCCAGTTTCTAAAAAGCAAAGACTCAGACACATGAAGTGTCCCCTCCCACTCAATGGCACTGGAAATGTTCCCCAGCCTCATTTGCTGGTTAATTGACTTCAGAAAGGAACCAGGGCAATAAAAATAATGACTGAGGCAATGCTTGGAAATTGTATCCAATGCCACTTGGTTTTTATGTAAGCTAATACTGGAAATGTGCAAACTCATAACAGAATTAGGAGCTGCTAATCAGAGAAGGTTTTCAGGTGGAGGTGATTTTTTTTTTTTTTTTAGAAGGGGTAAGATTGAAGCTAGGGAAATGGTATCTGCGCAAAGACAAGAATAATGAATGCTACAGTGGAAAGAGAGGCTGGCCACCTGAGAGGGGAGGAGGAAGACGGACTGAGGCTTGGAAGAAATTACTCCTGGAACAAGGGTTCCAAGAGACAGGGTGAATTCCGAGGCTGAGAATCAAGAATGGCTTTGCAGGAAGAGCAGGATTTATTGAATGAGCACTCAAGAAACTGACCAGTTGGTGGATCAACCCGGTGTTTAAAGCTTCAAATATGCCACAGGACCCAAGGATGCTGAAGCGAAGTCCTTTCTTCCAGCACCACTTGTGAAGAGCTGAAACTGTCTTGCAGACATGGGTGGGCAGAAGCCCATTCATTGATGCTTTCTCTTTCTCCCTGCAACATGTCTTCCCTGTGCTGGGAACTGTGTGTGGAGATGGGTCCACCTTGGCATGGGAGAAATCTCCCACTCCAGGATCATCCTCTCTTTTGGAAGTGATTTGGGGGTATCATTCAGGATCCATGGTGTGGGTAGGACTGTGGTGGGGGATGAGGAAGTAGGGGACCAGGGATTCATTT
>NC_080175.1:9304939-9308205 GCF_950295315.1 Erinaceus europaeus
TATCCCATCCCCTTCCCTGATAGCTTTCCTATTCTTTATCCCTCTGGGAGTATGGACCCAGGGTCATCATGGGGTGCAGAAGGTGGAAGGTCTGGCTTCTGTAATTGCTTCCCCGCTGAACATGGGTGTTGGCAGGTCAATCCATACCCCCAGCCTGTGAGGGGTAGAGATTTCTATTACCTTGCACAAATGTGGAAACGGGGAGCTAGAGAGAGTGTGTGTGAAATATGGCTGGAGGTCACACAGCTACAATGTACAAGGTCTGTGTGACTCCAGAGCCCATGCCTGCAAGCCCTGAGTGCAGTCAGAGATGTAGGTTGAACTCTGGGACCCCAGGGGCTGATCATGCAAAGACATCTCACCGTGCTTATCACTGCCTACTCATGGTCCATGTATGTAATAACATTCTCTAGTCCTTGTCTGTGAAGAATATGTGTTATCTGGACTATGAGCTCAGACTGACAGGGACTCAGAGGTTACACCATCTCCTATGCTAAATATGAATATATATAGGTCCTATGAATATATGTATGTTTAACTGATGGGTTAAACAATTCGTTGTATTTATATAATTTCCCCAGGTTTGGCAGCTACTCTCTGTCCTAATCCAGCTTTCTATCTTTATTCTCAACTCTGATGACATCTTCCCAGACATTATTTTTAGTCCACCTGCATTTTAGCTATCAAGCTCAGACAAAAATTAGTAAAATCATGGGACCCCTTGGAACATACCTAAAACAGACTTCCTAGCTTCTTTCCACCCAAGATCCCTAATTTCATTTGCTCTATTCCTAGTTTTTGTTTCCTGTTTATTAAACATTTTGTCCTCTTTCATATCTTACTGCCTTTCAGCCAAGTTACACATACTATCATGACTTCATCCTGACCTCCCTTGACAGACAACCTCACCAATATACCCCAGGACCTCTCCTCTCCAGAGCTCTACCCCACTAGGGAAAGATGGAAATAGGCTGCAGGTATGGATCAGCCTGCCAATATCCATGTTCAGTGCAGAAACAATTACAAAAGCCAGAACTCCCATCTTCTGCACCTCTGAAAGAATTTTGGTCCATAGCCCAAGAAGAGGAGAAAGATTAAGGCAAGATGACCAGAGGGCTTTGAACTCCATTTCCATCAGGGCCCAGAGAGAGAAGAGGAAAAAAGGAAGGAAATTTGGAAGTGGTAATAGGTGTGACTTAGACAGGAAGAGAAGGCAGGACCATAGGAAAAAATGGACAAATATATATAAACATAGATAGTTATAAAAATAATAGTCAACTCATGTCTGTGATCTCGGGAGAACTACTGCAGTTTTCAATGGAGGGATGGGGACACAGAACTCTGGTGCTGGCAACAATGTAAAATTAATCATACCTCTGTTATCTCATAATTTTCTAAATTAATATTGAATCAATAATAATAAAAATAAAAAATTAAAAGCATGTGTCATCAACTTGATTAGATGCTTTATGTAAATGTTTAATGTATTAGTAATATACCTACTAGATATTTGTCAATTAGATAGTCACAGATTACATGTAATTTATTATTTAATAAGTATCAAGAAGTGACGGTGCCAATTTAAACATTTGACAGCCACGTGGAGAATTCCCACCTCCTTCACATCCTTGGCCACATCTGGACCTGATATTCTCACTTTTTTTTTTTTTTTTTTTTACTAATAACTCAATGTGAGAGAAGCCAGATTCCATCTCACTGAGGTTTTGACCTGTACTTTCTCCATGACTACTAGATTGTTCATTATATCAGCCATTTGGACTTCCTCTTCTAAAAATCTATTCATGGATATTTCTTTTTTCTTTCTTTCTTTCTTTTTTACTTTCTATTATTTGACTGCTAAAAATTCATTTCTAAAATTGTTTTTTTTCCACCAGGGTTACTGCTGGGATTAGTTCACTGTAGAACTCCACCACTGCTGGTAGTCATTTCATTTCATTTCATTTCATTTCATTTCATTTCATTTCATTTCATTTCATTTCATTTCATTTCATTTCATTTCATTTCTTTTCATTTCTTTTCTTTTCTTTTTAATTGAGGTGAGAGATATAGACAAAGAAGGGAGGGGTCACAGAGGAGAGACACCTGCAGCTCTCCTCCACCATTTGTGAAGTGTCCCTCCTACAGTAGAGCACAGGGGCTTGGATCCTGGTCCTTGTGCATGGTGATGTGTGAGTTTTACGGGGTGCATTACCACCTGGTTCCCAGGAATTCTTGCTATAATGTAGATACTAAGATTTTAATAATTTTTGTGTGCTGTATTTTTTTCTAATCTTCACTATTTACTTCAAAGTCATTTTTGTAAAAACTTTATTCATTATTACTGTATACATCTATTATTTTTTTGAAGGGTATTTTTTTTCAAATCTTTTATACATAGCCTCTCATATTTTTTCTTAACTTTCAATTTTTGTTTGGCACATGTAGGCATATAGTGTCTCTTAAATGGACTGTTTTTTTTTTTCTATAGTTTGAGGTATGATCTGAGTTTATTTTTGTACAAGAACAGCCAGTCCTCCCAGTAGCATTTATAACAAGTACATTCTTTCTAATCTGATTTATAATACTGTTCACTTTGGATCAAGTTTCCACACATCTGTGGTTTTGTTTCTGCATTTTGTCTTTTCTTGTGCCAATACTGATTTTGCCAATGCGTCTTTATAATAAGTGACTGATGCTTCTTTCTTTCCAAATGGCTTGTCACATGGATTTGAGCTTCAGCTTATCAATACTCTACTTTTAAAAATGATCTTATTGGATGATGAATTGAATCCACTGATATTTGTGGTATTCAGAAGTCAGAGCATCTGGTGTACTATTGGGTGTAGTAAAGAGACTTGCCTTTAGTTCTCCTGAACTAACATAAGCCTGACTGGAGAGACAGAGGTTTAAATTCTCATTCTCCATTGACCTAAATAAAAGTCTGTATTTAAGTCAACGTGCTTAGAAGAGACTGTATCTCAGGTCTACAGGTCAGAAGCCAGTGGCTTTGGGGCTTTCACATTGTAGATCAGAATGCCCTAAAATTGTAAGGATCAGAGGAAAAATAAAGTCATTCCTGCTTCATTGTTGCCCTCCAGATGCATTTTAGGAGAGCAGCCACCAGAGGGCAGGGTGAGTATGAGAGCCCAACAGGCCTCCCAGCCTAGGGGGAGACAAGTCCTTGTTAGTTTCAACTGTTGGTATGGTCTGACTGGTGTCCTAAGCATTTTGGGAGGCCAGGGGGAATTGGTGGTAGGTGTAGTAAG
>NC_080175.1:9308405-9483803 GCF_950295315.1 Erinaceus europaeus
TTCCCTTGTTTTTTAAAATTTTTGTTGTAGTTATTGTTGTTATTGATGTCATCATTGTTAGATAGGACAGAGAGAAATGGAGAGAGGAGAGGAAGACAGAGAGGGGATAGAAAGATAGACACCTGCAGGCCTGCTTCACCGCCTATGAAGCAACTCCCGTGCAGGTAGGGAGCGGGGGGCTCAAACCGGGATCCTTATGTGGGTCCTTGTGCTTTGTGCTTAACCTGCTGCACTACCGTCCGACTCCCAAAATTTTTATTTATTTATTTAATTTTTTTTTACCAGAGCACGGTTCTGCTCTGGCTTATGGTGGTGCAGGGGATTGAACCTGGGACTTCAAAGCCTCAGGCATGAGAGTCTATTTGCATAACCATTATGCTATCTACCCTCTGCAATTATGGGAATGTTTATAACCATGATTCTAACTAATAATTTTCCTGTGATTCAGGAAAGGGCTCTCTATTTGTTGTCTCTAGGGGTTCACCACTCCAGGCAAGCTTTTTCAGAAAAGAGAGAGAGAGAGAGATTGGGCGCAGGGGTTGACAGGATAGAATCAAAGCTTCCTCCAATGTGACTGGGTCGAGACATATAGGTTTATAGTGGCAAGATGAGGCTTGCAAATAGTCTCTCTTTTCTGTCCACTAAAAGAAGAAAAGATAAATATTTTAGCATTTCCAAGGTGAGGGGTTCTAAATTTTGTGATGTTCCAGGTCCAGTTGACATCTTTAGTCTAATTTATGCAGAACACTAATATTTAAAGTTCCTGAATGAATAATTCTTAATTAAGTGTGTTGGCTAATTCTCAATTAATTATGCTAATTTACACTAATTACAAATGTAATTACAGAATTGAAGATTAACCCAGAAATTTGGAAGAGCAATGTTTCTGTTAACTAGACAGGAATAAATTACATAGGGCAGAGCAAAGGCAGGGTGGGTTTTTTTTTGTGTGTGTTTTTAAAAATTTATTTATAAAATAGAAATATTGACAAGACCATAGGATAAGAGGGGGAATACCTTATCCTATGGTAAGAGGGGAATTCCATAGAATTCCCACCACCAGAACTCTGTATCTAATCCCCTCCTCTGATAGCTCTCCTATTCTTTGTCCCTCTGGAGTATGGACCCAGGATCATTGTGGGAGGCAGAAGGTGGAAGGTCTGGCTTCTGTAATTGCTTCCCCGCTGAACATGGGTGTTGACAGGTGGATCCACACTCCCAGCCTGTCTCTCTCTTTCCCTAGTGGGACAGGTATGTGGGGAATTGGGGCTCCAGGACACCTTGGTGGGGTCATCTGCCCAGGGAAGTCAGGTTGCTATCATGAGTGTCTGGAACCTGCTGTCTGAAAAAGAGTTAAGATACAAGGCAGAACAAACTGTTGACTAATCATGAACCTAAAGATAAGAATTTTTCAGATGAAGATTTGCGGTCTCCATTTTGGAAAAAGCTAGTAGGTCTATTTTAGGTATATTCCAAGGGGCCCATGACCTTAATTGTTTTTGTCTGAGCTTGACAACTAACATGCAGATGACCTAAGTTATTGTCTGGGGAGATGGTGTCATAGTTAGAAAAAAAAAGAACTAGAAAGCTGGATCAGGTAAGAAAGTAGCTCCCAGATATGGGAAAAGTATATAAATATTGTTAACTGTAAACCCCATAGATTTGATCTGAAGCCCATAGTCAGCATAGGAGCCTATATGACCTCTGCATCCCTGTAGGTCTGACCTGGCATTCTGTGATCACAGCATTCTGGATCATTCCAGGCTGCACTAATTTCAGGACCCATCATCCTGGAGTGGTAGGTAGAGTATGTTACGTAACTTCCCTTCAGAGAGTGGAACATTCCCTACTCTTGTTTATCCACAGTGAGGGAAAGGTCCTACAGGGGCCCACAAAGGGGTCCATCATGTTGTTCCTGGTGGAGATGACCAGTGACAGTGGTGAGACGGATCCACTAGAGGTCTAGGCCCACCATGTCTGTGTGGGAACTCCAGGGCTCCCTAATCAGGGCCCCAGGTGATGGGATGGCCTGATAGTGACTAAAGAGTCATCATTAAAATATGCCAGTCTCTTGCCCTTATTCAGCTTTTGTAGTCCTTATTTTGTAGGACAAGGTTACCTTTGGAGTGACTGAAAGATGTGGAATAGGAGACAGGTGAGGAGGATATCTAGGTCTAAGTAGAAACTATTTCATTAGATACTCTCCAGTGTCTTTTTTAGGTTTTTCTGTTTGGTTGCTACATTTATTGACTCATTGCAGACTACTGTGTACTTTTGCTTTAAGGTATATGTTTTCCCCTAACTTATGGATAAATAAACATATGCCCTATCTTGTGGGTCCTGGCCTATATCTAGGTTTTGAGGTTTGTTAAGAAGTGTACCACCTGAACTGGAATTAAGGAGTCCTGTGAGCTAGAAAAAGTCTCACCAGATGAATGAAGCTGAAGAGTTAATACTCCACACCTGACGTCTCTGGATGCAGAGGCAAGGTTTTTATATCTTGTTTGGCTAGCTCCATGCTGATGAAGTCCAATCTGGAAATTATGAATTCAGTATCAAACCCACTTGAACAACTATGGAATCGATTCTACCCTCCAGTGCAGTCTCTTCATAAATTCTTTGTCTTAAGAATTCTTGGAATTTTCAAAAGCTATTGTTAACACTGAAAAGACCATCTTTAGTCACAGAGGAAATAAGACTAGGCCCTTAAACCATCTTGTTGGTGTCTTCCAAATCTGTCTGACAAGTACAAAACTTCTGGGCCTGTGGTCTATCTCAAGGGCTAAGAAAGTATCCGTAACTTTTGTTTGCTGAACACAAACTAAGGACTCTATAGGACCTGATTATTGAGATAGTGGCTTAAACTACTGGAACCACTACATTGCTGAGGTTTAAACAGATGGATGTGAATAATGAGCTGTATTCCAAAATAATAGAAAAAACTAGACAGTGAGAAAAATAATACTATACCTCAATTATTAGCAAGAAATTGAGTTAACCGATTTTTGTGCCTTGCATGCTAAGTACTATAGAGTTACATTTTTTGTTCAATCAGCTGTGTGTGTGTGTGTGTGTGTGTGTGTGTGTGTGTGTGTGTGTACATTCCCTTGTGCCAGTTTTTGTTCTAGGTCTTGAATATACAGGAGATTCTCAATCAAGCAGAAACAGCATCCCATAATTTAATCAGCAGGAAATTACACAAACTCTCAGCAGAAAAGTAAAGATAACTTTAAGGTCTTCATGACTCATTGAACAACAATTCCCAACTGTCAGTTCACATGGTGACCTATCCTAGACTCGTGGACAGACATATTTAGAGGGTCTGTATACCATGGAATAATTTATCTCTTTCTGAAGCAGTAAGGAAAGGGTCATCTTCCATTCTTTCAACTCTGGACTCAAGGAGAAGTATTTCCGGGAGAGTAGAGAAGAATCAATTGGAATTTGATATAATCCTTATTTCCCCTCTGAAAGACTTGCTGACTTATGTTAGGTCTTAAGCTTACTTTTAACTCATATTGAAACAAATATTCTTCTACTTAAGTAGAGCACCCAGGGCCCTGGAGAATAACAAACAAATGCTTTTAAAGCACTTTAAGGATCCAAAAAATGAAGCTTGCTATATTAAAGCCAACTATTGTTATTCATGACAGGAACTGCCAACATTCTCAGAACAAAGCTCCAAGAATTTAACATTCATCTTACGCTTTTTAATCCATTATGCTTTTCTTTAAGAGCAAAACTGAGCTTGTTATAAATTATTAGCTGTAAATTACTTGGTTAAAATCTTCTGACTGTTCATTTAAGGAAATCATGAGGTAGATTTCTGCAGTAATTTTAAAAGCTACCAAATGAGCTATGATTCACATGCCATTAATATTCTAAGTAAAAGCTGTAAACCAGGAGAAAAAAAATGAGTCATGGTTGCATCCATGAGAATTAACTTCAGAGATATATTAAGTAACTAAGTATTTTCAGAACACTGAGATTAACTATCATTTGCAACTCAGCCACTTGTAGTGTCTATTTTATGATAGAAGGCAAAAGAATGCATGATTAATCCTGCCCTGGTATCTATTAACATCAATCTAGATTAGTGACTCTCAACTCTGGTTTTTGTTTCATCTCATGGCATAATCAACTACAGCAAAAGTTGTTGTGAAATTCTTCCAGTTCCCTAAACAAAATTAATTTTGATTCACATTAATATTAAAAATAAATGCTTACCATATGGCAGATTAGGAGGAAAAATACTAGAAAGTCAAACTATAACTTAGAGCAAGCAACTCATTAGTCAACTTAAGTGAGGATTTAGATAACACTCTTTTTCAGCCACAAAGTCTCAGTAATGGAAATGTGGTTCTGGAAACTTGGAAAAATATTACTGATGTAAAGGGTTCAATTTTCAAACTAGGGTCTCTTGATGAAACACTTTCTTTACAAAGAGTTACTACTCATTCCAAAAACATTTCCAGACATCCCTGCTCTCTCACAGTTTGGGTTAGATGATGTTCCCTTTATACTACATTTATGGTTAGTAATATAGCTTCATATCCAGTGTTTCAATTGACAAACAGTGCTGGTGATCCAGTAATTCACAGAGAAAAACAAAAAGGCTTCTCAATGAAAGATATCTACCAGACTAAAACTCTACTGGAGTAGGCTATACCACACCACTGAGCATTCATTATTTGCCTTAGAGGGAGGAAATAAGGAAGAGTGAAGACTTTTCCAAGTCCAGCACATAATGTAGAAACCAACTTGATTTTACTCTGCCCCACTGCCAAATAGAAAGTAGAGCAGGGGATAGACAGGAATCTGTGGCAGAAGGGGTAAAGAAAATGGCTACAAACATTAAAATTGAAGATAGCATAGTAGGTAATGATCCTGTGGGGAAAAGGGGTGAGCAGATGGATGGGCCATGTGGACAGAAACTAGAGAGCTCAAACTGGACCCATTTGAAATAAAAAAAAAATTTTATGAAGGCATCTGAGACTCAAAAATAAAAAAAAATGGGAGAGATTCACTCATTCTTGGGGAATAAACAAAATAAGAAAAAAGAAAAAAGAAGCAGACTTTGAAGGAGTTTCTTGTCCTAGCATCATAGTCAAGGATCATAGAACTGAGTTACTGTTGTTCATTCAACAGCTTTTTTTTTGAGAACTCTTGATGGTGATGGCCATGGTCTTCAAGTCACAATTCAGTGGAAACAGAGATACATGAATAATCTTAACAAAAGACAGTGAGGGCTACAAAGGAGCCATGTACAATCTAGAAGCTTATATTAGAAGAGAGTGAAAATCTCTTTCAGTAGAAGGGGAAGAAATCTTTATTACTGAGGGTAACCTTTAAACTCTCAAATAAGTAGCAGGAGGTATAAAGAGAATAGAAGGTTCTTCAAAGAAAAGGGAAAGCAAATGAGAAAGAACAAAGGTATGAAAAAAAATGGTATGCTCCATGGAAGAAGAGAATGGCTTATATGTCGGGAGCATGTAGTGTGTGGTGGACAAAAAGAGAATAAGAGTGAAAAGAACTCTGTATGTGACAACATAGTTGTAGGTGTAGATGGTAAAAAAAAAAATTTCTAGGGGGAAACTACTCATAATACAAAAAAAAAATCTTTAGAAAAATAGTGCTGGACATGGCATCATTTTATTTTTACTTTTTTTAATTGGGGAGATTAATGGTTTATAGTAAATATATATTATGTTGGTACATGTGTAAAACTTGTCAGTTTTCTGCAAAACATTCTCACCCCCAGCCTAGGCCCTCCTTCAGCATCATGCACCAAGACCTGAAAGTTCCCTCTTCTCAGAGTCCTTTACTTTGGTGTAGTACACCAACTCCAGTCCAAATTCTGCTTTGTGTTTCCCTACTTACTTCTCAACTTCTGTCCATAAGTGAGATCATCCCATATTTAACCTTCTCTTTCTGGCTGATTTCATTCGATTCCTTCAAGCTCCATCCTTCAAGATGAGGTGAAGAAGGAGAATTCATCATTTGTAACATTTTAATATTCATCATCTAAATGTGAACTCACATTTTTAACCTCTCCTGTGTATACAGACCACAACTTACTCATCTGTTGTTGGACACCTGGGTTGCTTCCAGGTTTTGACTATTGCAAATTGTGCTGCTATGAACATAGGTGTACACAGATCTTTCTGGATGGGTGTGCTTGATTCCTTAGAATCTATCCCTAGGAAAGGAATATGGCAAACCTTTTATCCTTGTACTCATCTCCAGTTCTGAATCTTCTAGTAGGCCTATTCAAAAGCACACCAATTTTGTGATAGAAACAAGAAGACAGACAGGTAAATAAACAAGCAACAACAACAACAACAACAACAAAACAGGACTTCTGGAGGCAGGGCTATGGTTAGCAGCAGCTGCATTTTGTTCTCACTGATCAACTAGGAAAAGCAACAAAAAATCAGCTGAGATCTCAACAAAATACAACCAGGGTCTCTTCAAAAACTCACCAGGCCACAGGTGAGTAGACATGTGTGGTTTGTGGACAGAAAGGGAGTGAAGGAGTGATTGCCGGGACTGAAAGGCTGTGTTCGGGAACGGCTGGCATCAGACTGGAAGATCGATCGGCAGCTGAGACATACCACTTCCAGGTCCCTGTTAAAGAAACAACAGTTTAAAAAAAATTAAAAAGAAAAGAAAATCACCTAAGTCCCAGGTGAGTACAAACACATATGGCTTGTGGATGTAAAGGGCTACGCTGAGAAATGGCAGGCACCTCATTAGGTTGGTGTCTGAGACACACCACTTCTGGGTCTAAGTTATAGAATCGCAACTTTTAATGTGATCAGTATTAGTACAGGGAAAACCTAGTGTAGGAGAGTCCAAGTTACATTTCTGGATCCATCATTTTGCCAGCTGTGCAATCTTGGGCAAGTTCTTTTTGGTTTTGTTTTCTTTTTTATCACTTTATTGGCGGGGTTAGTGGCTTACAGTATAGCTGTGATACCTGGGTACTGCTTCTCATCTCCCTAGGTGTCTGCAGAACACTTTCACATCAGCTGAGGTCCTTTCCCATCATCTCCAATGCCCTCTCCATCCCTCTCCTCCTTCCCCAGAATCTTTTGTTAAACCATCTCTTCTACACAAGACATTTCCATACCCTGAGGAAAATTGGAAGTCATTTCCTGCACTGAGAAAGATTCGTCATAACTTGTGTATGTGGAATGCCTGCCCATAACCAGAATCTAGTTAACCAAGCGAGAACCAAAATTTAAAAAAAGTCTACAAAATAACTGATCAGTAGGTTTCAAAATGTGAATGTCATAAAACTGCAAGAAAAGCTGTCTTAGATTAAAATAGACTAAAGGAAGAGGTTAATTATATAAAACCCATCACCTCGTACAGGAGAGATAGATAGAACATCGTGGGCTTTTTTACTTTTTAAAAAACCTCTCTATAAGAGAGAGCACCTATAAGAGCTCCTGTAAAATAATACTTCCTGAGTGGGTTCTTAGGCATGTACTGAGCATCCTCTCTCTGCCCTTCCAGGAAATCTTCCAGTTTTTCTCCACCAGCTCCTGTGCCCTGAGAGACTGGTCCAGAAGGTGGCAACAGCAAGCTCTTTGCCCTCAGTTTCCTGTCCTGTTTGGTTCATGGAAGGGGCCTGCAGAAGAGCCAGAGGCAGGGAGCTGGGGAGGCCATGTGTTTATTACCCCTGCTCCCTCCTTACGAGGCTGCCATGGTGGTGTGCAACCTGCCAGCTCTCTTTCTGAGCCCCTCGAACTGCTCTCTCTTCGCCCCTGCAGGCAAAGGCTCCCTGCTGCTGTTAGCCAGGGTGTTGTACAATCCTGTATTTCATTTTCTAAATCCCACTCACACCTTTGTAAATATTCCTTTCATTCCATTCGCTTCACTTTATCCAATTTAAGGGTGCCATCTGTTTCCTGCCAGGATCCTGACTAATAGAATGTGTTCCTCTTTGTAAAGCACTTAGAATAATCACCGGCACCTGGTAAGCACTATAGAAGAAGTATTGGATAGATAAATAAAATAAATGAGATTTAGAAACTTTTTTGATAGACTGTTTAAATGTCTTTTTCTGTCATGCCATGGAAGTAAAAAAAAAATTTCACAAAAGATTTTCCCAAATAGAACTGGTCTCTTCAGTCAGCATTTTACATATGAAATAGCCAACACTACTTTTGTAAAAAATTTTCAGTGCTTTGACTTCAAAGAACTCTAAGTTACATATGATTATAACAGTTTTTAATTCAGTGTGAGCCCATGGGGGAGTTATATAACGATATTCATTATAGTAATTACAGGTAATAATAATCCTTTTTTTGATATGTTTTTGTTTCTGTACATATCGTTCCACTATGTGTGTAATGCTGTCTTCTGTGACCTTTTGAAACAATTTGCTTACTATTTTTTTATTCCATTGGTCAAACATAGAAGTATTTCAGTTTACAAAGTTAGAAATGCATAAATTATAGAACATAGGCTTGGAGTGAGAGATCTGACACAATGATCATGCAAAAGACTCCCATGCCTGAGGCTCCAGGTTCAATTCCAGTTGAACAATAAGCCAGAGCTGAGCAGAGCTCCAGTTTAAAAATAAAAGAAAACAAACAAACAAACAAAAAAAAAACCAGACTTTTTTTGTAAAAAAAAAAAAATCTATCTCTTTGGGAGTATAGACCAAAGATTTTTATAGGGTGCAGAAGGTGGGAGGTCTGGCTTCCATAATTGATTCTTCGCTGGACATGGGTGTTGATAAGTTAATCCACACCCACAGCCTGTTTCTGTCTTTCTCAAGGGCTCTGGGGAGGTGGTGTTTCAGGACACATTGGTGAGGTTGTTTGGCAGGGAAATCAGGTTGGCGTCATCTGCAACTTGGTGGCTGAAAAACATTAAGATATAAAGCAGAACTCAACAACAAGAAAACAAATAACCCCATCCAAAAATGGGGAGAGGAAATGGACAGAATATTCACCACAGAAGAGATAAAAAAACCTGAGAAATGCATGAAAAAATTTATTTCAAACAACATATTTAAAATCTTTTTCAGAATCTATATTTAATCTTTATAGTTTCTCAATCTTCATTTGGTATTTGTTAATTTACTAACAACATTTTCTCTTTGCAATCATGAGCATGTTTATATTAGCTGATTTAAAATCCTTGTCTAATGGTTCAGGTGGTAGTTTGCCTGGTTTGCCTGGTTGAGTGCACATGCTACAATGCTCAAGGACCTGGGTTCAAGCCCCTGGCCCCCACTTGCAGGTGGAAGCTTCACAAGTGGTGAAGTAGGGCTGCAGGTATCTCTCTGTCTCTCCCTCTCTCCCTCTCCCTTCCTCTCAATTTCTCGCTTTCTCTATCCAATAAATAAATAAGTAAATACAGATAATATATATTTTTAAAAATCCTTGTCTGATAATTCCAACTGGCAAGTTATCTCAATGTCAGTCTTCACTAATTGTCTTCTGATTCACATCTCATTTTTTTTCTTTATGTGTCTGGAATTTTACATTGCTTCTGTCAAGTTATGAGTATGTTGCAAAGCAACATTCTGTTGTGTTTGTTTGAAGTGCACCGATTTTTTTTTCCTCAAACATTATTTTATTTATTTATTTATTTAAGAAAGGAGACATTAACAAAACTGTAGGATAGGAGGGGTACACCACCCGATCTCCATATCCCATTGCCTCCCCTGATAGCTTTCCCATTCTCTATCCCTCTGGGAGTATGGACCCAGGTTCATTGTGGGTTGCAGAAGAGCAGGAATCTATCTTAACCGATCTCAAACTCCAAACCATCATCTTTGTGGTGAACAGCAACAGAACTCTGCCTACCTCCTTCAGTCTAAGTTGAACTGTGTGTGTGCAAGGTTGGAGAACCAGCTAATGATCTGGGCAGTGCTCATATGAAAGAAACATTGTATGCCCTCCTTGGCCTTTCTTTCTTTCTTTCTTTTTTTTTCTCAAGATTCTACCTCACTTTCCAGTTATTGCAGTCACCTTGAATTATCTCCAGGCCCTTTGTGCCAATACGGTTTCCATCCACATTTTGGTCACTCCTGTTGGGTAAACATTGGGTTCTGTTTCTCAGCAAAATGTGGAAGTAATAGGAAACTTGCCTACTGTCCCCTAACTGCCAAATGAAGACTTACTTCTGCATTTGCCTCTTGAATGAGCTTGAGTAGCTGTTTTTGATATTTCCTCCCATAATTTAGAGGTGTTTTATGAAGGATCAACCAGAGGAAGCATAGATTGTTTCTTTTTAGAGTTTGTATCTCATGCTTTTTCTTTGTTATGTGTCACTTTTCCCCCCCCTTTGAACTCCAGCACAGCCCAGAGTCTCACAACCTCTCTTGAAAAAGGTTCCGTCACGCCTCATTTTTCATACCCCAGGCACTGAATCCAATCCAGGGAATCAGAATATTCCATCAATGAGCTTGTTGTCGGCCTACACATTAGTATTTTTATCTAAAGCTGCATAGTTTGCAGACCTGCAGTCATTTATTCAGTTCAACAACAACAACAAAAAAAAAAATGTTTTTCTGAATGCCTTCAAGCACAAGTCTCTGTTTTAGAACTTTTCGATGTATTTGAAGAGCAAAGTGGCAAAATGATCAAATATCTCTGCCCATGGGGACATGGCTTTGTGAGAAGGTACACAGGCAGGAAACAGTGTGCTCAGTAAATAATAAGTCTGGGGCCAGAGGCACAGCTCATCTGGTAGGGTGCCAATCTTGCCACACACACAGCCCGGACTTGGGCTACCAGAACTACATGGGAAGGGGCTGTGGCCCTAGAGAAAGCTGCTCTGATGACTCCACTCCCCCCATCTGAATGAAAAAGCGGCCTGGAGCATACGTGTGAAATCTTGCATGTGTGAGGCCCAGCCTAGAGCAGGGATAAAGAAAAGAAATGAAAGAATAAACATCACAGCATGTTAACATGTGGGAACTGGTCACATTCAGTCTCATCCCCTAAGCAGTGTTGGCGCTATAGAATTACAATCATTCCAACATCTTCGTTTCCTTTAACTGTCTGAGCTGGTACCTGAGGCTAAGAGAGAGGCAGTCAGCCCAGATGGAAAAGTACTAGACACTGCAGCGACCCAGATTCACCCCTGGGTGAGAAGAAAAGGAACTAGAGGGAGTCGGGCTGAAGCACAGCAGGTTAAGCGCAGGTGGCGCAAAGCACAAGGACCGGCATAAGGATCCCGGTTCGAACCCCGGCTCCCCACCTGCAGGGGAGTCGCTTCACAGGCGGTGAAGCAGGTCTGCAGGTGTCTATCTTTCTCTCCTCCTCTCTGTCTTCCCCTCCTCTCTCCATTTCTCTCTGTCCTATCCAACAACGATAACAACAATAATAACTACAACGATAACAACAATAATAACTAACAACAATAATAAAACAACAAGGGCAACAAAAGGGAATAAATAAATAAAATAAATAAATAAAAAGAAAAGGAACTAGAGAACAATAAGGGAAAACACAAGGTGACACTTGGACTGTATGTATGGTACGATATCACAGCAGAGGGCTCTGAGGAAGGAGAGGAAGGGACAAGATGAAGGGACAGTGGAGTCCTGTTGTGTCCCCTAGACACCATTCAAGTGGAGATGAGAGGCTGTGCCTTTATGTTAAAGGCTATACTATCATGGGGCCAGGCAGTGGCACACCTGGTTAAGCAAACACAATACAGTGCACAAGGATGCAGGTTCACGCCCCTGTTGCCCACCTGCAGGGGGGAAAGCTTCACCAGTAGTGAAGCAGGGCTGCAGGAGTCTCTTTCTGTCTCTTTTCCTCTCTATTTTCCCTTCCCCTCTAAATTTCTCTCTGTCTATATCAATAATAATAATAACATTATACTATCAACTATTAACACCCCAATAAAGTTTAATTAAAAATTACCTGCAAGGGAGTCAGGTGTTAGCGTAGCAGGTTAAGCGCATGTGTGTGGTGCGAAGCACAAGGACTGGCTTAAGGATACTGGTTTGAGTCCCTGACTCCCCACCTGCAGGGGAGTCGCTTCATAAGTGGTGAAGCAGGTCTGCAGGTGTCTATCTTTCTCTCCCCCTCTCTGTCTTCCCCTCCTCTCTCCATTTCTCTCTGTCCTATCCAACAACGATGACATCAATAACAACAATAATACTAGCTACAACAACAATAAAAAACAAAGGCAACAAAAGGGAAAATAAATAAATTAAATATTTTTTAAAAATTCTAAAAGGCAGTACTAGGGTCTGGGTTTTGGCTCGCACAGGAGAGTACACATATTACCTTGTGTGAGGGTCTGACTTCAAGCCCCTGCTCACCACCTGAAGTTGGGAAACTTCACAAGTGATGGAGCAGTGGTGCAGGTGTCTTCCCTTCTCTTTATTTGTCTCTCTCCTTATCTCTCTTTGTCTCTCACTTGCTACTATAAAGAAAGAAAATTGACCACAGGGAATATTGGACTAGTTCTGGCCCCAGTGATAACCCTGGTGGAGAAAAAAAAAAAAAGGAAGGAAGGAAGGAAGGAAGGAAGAAAGAAAGAAAGAAAGAAAGGGAGAAAGAAAGAGTGCTGTCTAGAAGCTGAGCTGTCAGCCGTAGTTTACTATCCTGGCTCTTTATAACTAGCCTCTGTAGCCTTCACCATAACACAGATACAAACATAAATCAGAAGATCCTGCTCTCAACAATTGTTGGAGAGGCAGTGGGGACAAAGGAACCCTTCTCCACTACTGGTGGGATGTCAATTGGTCCAACCCCTGTGGAGAGAAGTCTGGAGAATTCTCAGAGGGTGAGAAATGAAGGTACCTTATAACCCTGCAATTCCTCTCCTGGGGATAGATCCTAAGGAACCCAACACACTCATCTCAAAAGATCTGTCTACACCTATGTTCATAGCAGCACAATTTGTAATAGCCAAAACCTGGAAGCAACCCAGGTGTCCAACAACATATGAGTGGCTGAGCAAGTTGTGGTCTATATACACAATGGAATACTGCTCAGCTATTAAAAATGGTGAATTCACCTTCTTCACTTTATCTTGGATGGAGCTTGAAGGAATCATGTTAAGTGAGATCAGCCAGAAAGAGAAGTATGAATATGGGATGATTTCACTCATAGATAGAAGTTGAAAAATGAGATCAGAAAGGAAAACACTAAGCAGAACTTGGACTGAAGTTGGTGAATTATATATACCAAAGTAAAAGACTCTGGGGCGGGAGGGGAGGGCTCAGGTCCTGGTGCATGATGGTGGAGAAAGACCTAGGTGGACGTTAGATTGTTACTTGGAAAACTGAGAAATGTTACATATGTATAAACTACTGTATTTTACTATTGGCTGTAAACCATTAATCCCCCCAATAAAGAGAAAAAGAAAAAAGATCTTATTCTCTCTCACTTCATAGCAGTGCTCATCAAAGTCTGTTCATCTGAAACTCTGCTACAGGATTCTCTCATTCCTGGTGTGAACAGAAAAACCTAGACTTATATACCCTGCACCTCTGAATGCTGAGTATTGCCCTCAGGACTTGAAGGCTCTCATGGAGAAAAAGAGTGCCGACATTCAGAGGGACAGCTGAATCTGTCTCAAGGAGACATCCGATGCATATTGGGAAGTCTCCCCCCCCCCCCTTCTTTTGCCTCTGAAACAGTAAGAGAAATGGTGCCTCAGGTCGGAATCACCCAGTCAGGCCTCAGAGGTGACTATGCTGGTTGGAGAAGGAGCAGGTGAGTGAATGTTGGTAAGCACAGTCCATGAGGTAGGAACTTGACAAACCAGATTTCACTCCAGCACCTTAAGAGAACAGGTGTGCTGTTGGCAAGTGAAGAAGGAGACCTGGCCAGGTGTCCAGTCAAGACAGTTGGAGGCAAGGGTCTCCCGACACAACAGTCATTTGGAAACTTGGCCAGTGCGTAAACAAGTTGCCACAAGTGTATCCACTGATGATCAATTAAGCTGTAAATAGACCACCACCTCTGATGCATGTGCTGGGCTGACAACTTCACTCACTTATCTAGGAGTATTCACACCTGGTGGGGAGGGAGGTTGGTTCAAAAAAGCACTTCCTCAACAGCTAACATGAGTGAAGATCTTGCAGAAAAAGAGAGGGAAGAATACATGGTCTTTACAGGAAGGAGCTTTCAGACTGGTCACTGTGTTCTCAGTGGTGAGGGCCCCAGGGACCATATGAAAATAAATTGAGGACTTGGATGGTGTGCTGCTTTGCCATGTACGGGATCCAGGTTTGAACCTGGCTCCCACCATATTGAAAGAAGCTTTAGGGCTGTGGTTTCTCTATCTATCTATCTATCTATCTATCTATCTATCTATCTATCTATCTATCTATCTATCATCTATCTATCTATCTATCTATCTATCTATCTATCTATCTTCTATCTAAAATAAAACAAGGAAGAGAAAGAAAGGAAAAACAGAATCCAAGGTTCTTCCATACTGAGCACTGGTGACGTACCTGGTTCATCATGCCGGCTGCCTTACGTACATAGTCTTACAGAGCCTTTTTTCTTTTCTTTTCTTTTTTTGCACATGGACTTCTAACCTACATAATTTCACCACTCCTGCCAGGCTCTCTCTTTAATTACTGATCAAGATAGAGAGGAAGAGCGAGAAAGAGAAACACCTCCTCTCTGCAGTCTGACTTGTAGCACGGCACATCTGTGTGTGTGTGTGTGTGTGTGTGTGTGTGTGTGTGTGTGTGTGTGTGTGTGTGTGTGTTATACCTTCGGCTCTAATCTCCACATCCCTTCCACTTGGCTTCCTTCTCTACTCCGCCATCCTTCCAGGCCTGACTCACATGCTAACCCTCCTTTGAAACAATGCCTTTGGTGAGGCTCTCTCTTCTCAACACATATGTATGACTCTGCACCTCTCGCTATAGCATTTCATGCATTCACTATCATTAGTCACTCTTTGCATACAGCATTAAAGAAACCCATTTCAGTGTTCTGTTCTGATTACAAAAGCAAAGATCAGTACATTGTCGGTAACCTAGGCAGTAATAGCAACATTTCTGCAAACACTTCATGATGGTTTTTAGTTCCTTGGGGACAAGGGTTGTGTTCATATGTATCTACCCAAAATCTGCCCACTTTCGTTCTAGAAAGTCTACCTACCCCAGGCTTGCTTCATAGTGAGAATTAAGTAAGTATTTGGATGACTGCACTATGTATGGGTTTTTTTGTTGTTTTTTTTTCCGTTATGCTATCTACCCCCAACTCTGTCTCTCTTCTTCTCTATCTCCTCCTTTCCTCTCACTTTCTGACTGTCTCTATCCAATAAAGAAAGATTTTTTAATTAATTTATTTATTTTCTTTTAAAAAATTTTTATTTATTTATTTATTTATTTTTATTATTTATTTATTTATTTATTTATTTTTTTAAATTTAAGAAAGGATTAATTAACAAAACCATAGGGTAGGAGGGGTACAACTCCACACAATTCCCACCGCCCAATCTCCATATCCCACCCCCTCCCCCGATAGCTTTCCCATTCTCTATCCCTCTGGGAGCATGGACCCAGGGTCATTGTGGGTTGCAGAAGGTAGAAGGTCTGGCTTCTGTAATTGCTTCCCCGCTGAACATGGGCGTTGACTAGTCGGTCCATACTCCCAGTCTGCCTCTCTCTTTCCCTAGTAGGGTGGGTCTCTGGGGAAGCTGAGCTCCAGGACATATTGGTGGGGTCTTCAATCCAGGGAAGTCTGGCCGGCATCCTGATGACACCTGGAACCTGGTGACTGAAAAGAGAGTTAACATACAAAGCCAAACAAATTGTTGAGCAATCATGGACCCAAAGCTTGGAATAGTGGAGAGGAAGTATTAGGGAGGTACTCACTGCAAACTCTAGTGTACTTCTGCTTTCTTACTTTGGTGCCATACTCCAAACTCAGTCAATTTCTGCTTTGCGTTTCTACTTCTTTTTTTTTTTTTTTACATGCATAACATTCTCCAGATTCCCATTTAACAATACAACCCCCACTATTTCATTCATCATTTTTCATGGACCTGTATTCTCCCCACCCACCCACCCCCGAGTCTTTTACTTTGGTGTAATACTCCAATTATGTATGGGGTTTTTATAGCTAAACATAGAACTGGATTTCTTGTTTTATTTTGTTTTGTTTTGTTTTGTTTTGTAGAACTTCTGTGAGATTTGTTTTCGTGTTTTTATTCCTCATAGCATGCACGTTTCTAAAACACTACCAGTAAAAGTAGTTGCTTGCTAGATCCATGAAATGCCTATGCTTTCTCGGAGATTAGACCAAATCTATATATGCCAGGTCTGTCATTGCTGGAAATTCTATTTCTTTTCTCTGAAGACTGCTTTAGAGATGAATTATTTAATTCCTGCTGAGAACATTTCAGTACTGCAGGTTGCTCACCTTTCAGAGTTCCTCAGGTTTCTGAAAGAATTTGTGAGTTGAAAATATTCCTGGGCTATAGAGGTCTTCGCCTCATTGCAAATTGGCTGCACATTTTTATCCTTAAATCATGAGCATCATGGATGACTTGCACATTTCTTGCTGAAGGCATGTTTCTTATTAGGCGAAAGCTTTTCAGTCTGTACAATTAATGGTTCATAGCACACTGGGGAACATTTATTAATTTTCA
Source organism: Erinaceus europaeus (assembly GCF_950295315.1). NCBI lineage: Eukaryota > Metazoa > Chordata > Mammalia > Eulipotyphla > Erinaceidae > Erinaceus > Erinaceus europaeus. Next base: position 9,325,011 of record NC_080175.1, read on the forward strand.
TTTTACTTGTTTTTGGAAGGTTACAGGGGTTAAGGGTTCTAAGTTGGAGTTACTGAAATTTTAAAAAGGTGTAAATAGGTAAATATTATGGTTCCTGGGAAAGTGAGGCATTTTCCCCTTCAAGTGTGGGATTAATACTACTAATAAAAATGTCATCAGCCCTCCCTGCCAGGGTTACACAGTTAGAAAGACATTTTGTATATCTGTGTGTGGTTTGCTTTCCCTGGCTAACAGGACATTTTGAGGGAATACTTGACATAAGAAAACTGCTTTTAAAAACAGATGGTTGATGCTTCTTTAGTCTTATACAATAATTACTAAACATTTATTCTTGACTACACTTGTTAGCTTTTGACGGTAGTTGAGGGTCAGATTTTTTAAAAAAAATTTATTTATTTAGTCCATTTTGTTGCCCTTGTTGTCTTTTATTGTTGTAACTTTTATTGTTGTTATTGATGTCGTTGCTGTTGGATAAGACAGAGAGAAATGGAGAGAGAAGGGGAAGACAGAGGGGGAAAGAGAAAGACACCTGCAGACCGCCTGTGAAGCGACTCCCCTGCAGGTGGGGAGCTGGAAGCTCGAACTAGGATCCTTACACCAGTCCTTGTGCTTTGTACCATATGTGCTTAACCCAAGAATGGCAGATTTTTTTTTTTCTCTTGTCAGATCACATAAGATAAGCACCACTCTGACTGAAGTCTGAATTTCTGAAAGCTAGGCCTCCTCATAATTTTGCAGCTAGAATATTGATTGGTTGGCTGACTGACTGATTTCTTTATTGGTTGATTGCAGAAGTAGAGACTCACCCATATACAATTTTACCCTTCCCAGGCTGGGTAATTCACATTTTTAATCTCAGAGGGAGAGGGGGAAGGAGAGGGGCGGGGAAGGGAGGGGGGAAGAAAGAGAGAGAGAGACCTCCAACAGTGTCAGCTGGCATCTGTGTTTCTGGGGATCGAGCCCTGGGACTTAATATTTGCAGATCCTGTGTTCAACCTGCTAAGCTACCTCCTTGGTCACTTACATATATTTCAAAAAGCAAGTTGCAACTAGCTAAAAAGTTTAGTGACTTTTATGACATTATTAGTACTAATACATTCTGTATAACACATAGGTAAGTGGCATTGTATTTTTCTCTTATTAGTTCTCTGTTAAAAAAAACAAAACTGGTTAATGATCATTTCAAATCTATCAGTAAATCACAGTAGTATTGTTCTCCTGCCCTTCTACTTGACTGGTGCTGTGAGCATTCTATAAATACACCTACATAAATGAAGAAATGTTAGGTTAGAAAAGAATAATGAATATTTAAATGGTGAGCATGAAATTACTTTCAGAGCACAATATTTTAAGCAGTTGTGCTTTGTCCTTTATATTCTCTGCGCGCACACGTGCACACACACACACACACACCATGGTGACACACAGTAGAAAATACTAGGGAGTCGGGCTGTGGCACAGCGGGTTAAGTGCAGGTGGCGCAAAGCACAAGGACCGGCATAAGGATCCCGGTTCGAACCCCGGCTCCCCACCTGCAGGGGAGTCGCTTCACAGGCGGTGAAGCAGGTCTGCAGGTGTCTGTCTTTCTCTCCCCCTCTCTGTCTTCCCCTCCTCTCTCCATTTCTCTCTGTCCTATCCAACAACGACAACAACAATAATAACTACAACAATAAAACAGCAAGGGCAACAAAAGGGAATAAATAAATATTAAAAAAAAAGAAAATACTAGTGTGCAGACTTCATGCAGTGATAACCAAAAATAGCAATCCGTGTTCAGTATTCATAGTCTTGGGTGTGCTATAAAAACCTGGCTTTTGAGTGTGTAGACAAATGATTTCTTTCTTTTTAAAAAAATTTTATTTATAAAAAGGAAACACTGACAAAAACCATAAGCTAAGAGGGGTACAACTCCACACAATTCCCACCACCAGAACTCTGTATCCCATCCACTCCCCTGATAGCTTTCCTATTCTTTAACCTCGTGGGAGTATGGACCGAGGGTGATTATGGGGTGCAGAAGGTGAAAGGTCTGGCTTCTGTAATTGTTTCCCTGATGAACATGGGTGTTGGCAGGTCGATCCATACTCCCAGAATGTCTCTCTTTCCCTAGTGGGGTGGGGTTTAGGGAAGCGGGGCTCCAGGACACATTGATGGGGTCATGTCTCCAGGGAAGTCTGGTTGGCATTATATTAGCATCTGGAACTTGATGGCTGAAAAATTCATTTCTAAGTCACAATGGAAGTCACAGAACATTCTGTAGCAGGGGTTGGCGTGGGCAGTGCTAGATCAGAAGACAGAAGTGTGTGAGTCAGTAGTCTCGAATGAAGTCCATTTCTGCCGTTTTTGTTCCTGGTGTTATCAGGGAACCTGGAGGTCATTCATGTATTAACTCACTTATGGAACAATGACTCATTGCTCAAAGACAATGCCAAGGGCACAGGGCAAGTAATCAGGAACCCAGAGTTCAGCGTCTTTGGGATGCATTGCCTGACTTCAGCATATGAGAGTGAGCTGCCTTTTCCAAAGCAGAGCAATCTCTGTCTCTCTCTGTCTCAGTCTCTGTCTCTCTCTCCCTCCCTCCTTCTCTCTCTCTCCTTTGAAAAAATGCAGCCTATATTTTGCAGGAAAACAACATAATTGGTATATACGCATGTTTTAGGTGAATTAGGCCTTCACTGATAGATAACCCATTTTACTCTAAAACTCAACAAACTCTTGGAAAATCTTATTCCATACAATCTTTTGGATATGCCATTTGTCATTTATATTTGATGGCCTTAAGCCAAAAAAAAGTTATACAAAGGTATTAATGCAAGCAGATAATAAAACTTCATTCTATAAATCTATAGCAGCTTACCGGAATCATTAAAGCATGCAAAAGTCTTCCATCTATTCAAAAATATGCAGTGCACAGAATGTCTGCTAAGGTGCATGACAAGTCAGAGTTAAATATATATTAATAAATGAATTAGCTTCATAAATAATAGCCATAATGACATTTTAGGAGACAATAAGTCTGAGGATTGTCAGAAAACGGTTGATGTATGAGCTTCACGTCTCAGTGATTCTTTAAAATGAATAGGCTTTGCTAGATAGTTCAGACCCGCGACCAGCCTATTTCCTTGAATAATTTACTTGTTGTCAATTTGTACAGCCACATTACACATGCAAATTGTGCTGCCTGTGCAAACACCACTTGGAGATGATAAAAACAAATTTACGAAGGCTATAGAAGAAGGATTTATTTCACTTTCTCACCCAGGTCAAGCAATACATGTATCTGACGATTGTGTGTACCCAATTTTGTTGTAATTATATCAGCAAATTATTCCTTATAATCTTATTATTTTTAGCAGTCTCCTTGTGCTTGGGATAATTAGCTTTCTTCACTCAGTGTAAAAACAATTCAACTTGCCAGCCAGGCAGGGCATAGCTCCATTATCTGTTTTGGGTTTAAATTTATTCCCTATATTCTTGGACACTTTGTGTAAATTAAAAATTTCATAGTCCCTAATACTGTACACGCTGTTCATTCAGTGATGAATTAAGGCCCCTAAACCTCTCCGTTTGCTATTAGATATCTCACCCACTTTATATGTTAATCTGTGCTAATGAATTCCACAACCCCTAGCCACAGCGAGATGACTAAAATTATTACCACTTACAGAGATATGCCTTTTTCATTTAAAGTTCAATTCAAATTGCTCCCATAAACAGCCTGCCACACAAAGATACCTCCTATAAAGGAGAGTTACTTACCTATAAGTAGAGTTCTCTGAAGGTAGTATTATCTGGGAATGCAGATTCCTAGGTCACGTGCCCTGAGGTTTATGTATGAGGTGGGGGGTGGGGGTGTAGAGCATTCTTAGCTCAGAAGTAAGACTTTCTTTCCTTGGGACACTTCATTAGCTCTGAGGCCTGGTTTCCTGAGGGTAATTCATGCCACATCGTTTCATACAAGCAATCTCTTCACAGTAGTGGCCCACAGCTGCAAATCTGCTGTGCCGACCAAGTGAGAGAGGAAGGACTGGATGCCACCAACAACTGCTGTGCTGCTGGTGACCAAGAGGCTCAGCTTCTGTGTCCAGAGAAGTTACCTGTCAGATAATAGGCCTGGATACTGGGGGAAAAAATCTAGTTCTCTTTTGCATATATATATCACATAACAATTAATATAAACAACATTTTATTGCAGAAATGAAACATTTGCACTGTGGAAGTACTTGAAAGTATAGCTTAGGCTGGGCATTGGCAAACCCGATTGAGTGTGTGTATCAACATGTACCAGAACAGGTACCCAGGGTCATTATGGGGTGCAGAAGGTAGAAGGTCTGGTTTCCGTAACTGCTTTTCCACTGAACATGGGTGTTGGCAGGTTGATCCATACTCCCAGCTTGTCTCTCTCTTTCCCTAGTGGGACCGGGTTCTCGGGAATCAGAATTCCAGGGCACATTGGTGGGGTTGTTTATCCAGGAAAGTCTGGTTGGCATCATGGTAGCATCTGGAACCTGGTGGCTGAAAAAAAAGGTTAACATGTAGAGCCAAAAAATTGTTGACTAATTCTCGGGCTAGTGTCGAGAGAGAGAGAGAGAGAGAGAGAGAGAGAGAGAGGTGACCGAGGGACTAAACTCGTGGTGGAAGAACAATGCAAATCTTTATTCATTTGAGCACCCCAGAGTCAGGCGCTAGCACACCTGGCTAAGCCATGTGGTACAAACTGCAATGGCCGCCTTCAACCTCTCGGTCTGCATGCCTGCCTTCCTCCAAGTTGGGGCATGGAAGAGACAAAACAGAAATGGAAGTGGCTTGACAATACCATACATGGTTAGGAAAGGGGCAGAGAAAAATGGAAGGGGCTGGAAAGGTAGGCACTTCCTTAGCAATTGTTGTGAGGGTTTTAACTGGTAGGATTAATAATAATACCCTGGAGGCAGGGAGGGCCTTGACAGTAGAAAGAAGATAGATCAAAGGAATGGAATGGGTGGGGATCTTTCAGGCAAAACAATGATTATGTAGATAGGCCATAGTATCAGGGAATGTAGAGTGGAGCAGGCTTAACGTCTTTAAGGAATGTTTTGTGGGGGAGGGGAGACTTACATGGCCGCCAACCTTTTGAGGTTTAGTGTTCCCCTTCTTGTTCAATCCCTCCGTAGAGAGAGAGACTTACCAGGTGAACTCAGCTCTCAGGTCAAGGCCTGCCAGGCTTCACCACATCCCCACAACCTCCCTGCAACTAATCATGAACCTAAAGGCTGGAGTAGTGTAGATGAAGAGTTGGGGGGGGGGGTCTCTGTTTTGTAGATAGTCAGTAGTCCTATTTTAGTTATAGTCCAAAGAGCCCATAACTATACTAGTTTTTTTTTTTTTTTCCTGAGCCTGACATCTGATATGCAGGGGGATCTAAGTTATTGTCTGGGGAGATGATGCCATGGATGGAAAAAGGTCCAGACAGAGAGAAACTGAGATGGAAGAGAGAAATAAGGAGAGAGAGAAACAGAGACACCAGCAGCACTGTTTCACCACCCATGTAGCACCACCAACCCTACAGGGGGTGGGGGACCAAGAACTTGAACCCAAGTCCTTGTGCTTGGTAACATATGTGCTCAGCTGAGTGTGCCACCACTCGGTCCCCACCCATTTTATTTTTATTTTCCCAACCCATTTTATAAATGTTATTTTCTATCTTCCTTTAAAGTTGTGTGATTCCCAGAGATTCATGTACTGAAACCTTGTATCATTCTACCCCTCTTTCCTCATCCATCTTTGGTTCTGGTATTCTCTTTGTAACTACCGACTTTCAGAAGAAACTTCTAGAAAGAGCATATCAAGACATGAGCTTGCCAGGCACCAGTGAAGTCGGGATCCTTGAGCCAGTCTTCACTCTTCCAGATGCACAGAAGTATCCTTCATGTTCATGGGTATCTCTGCCCTTGGTTTTAAGCACCACCGTGGAAGCAAGGTGCTATTTTAAAAAAATATTTATTTATTTATTTTCTCTTTTTGTTGCCCTTGTGTTTTATTGTTGTAGTGATTGTTGTTATTTGATGTCATCGTTGTTGGATAGGACAGAGAGAAATGGAGAGAGGAGGGGAAGACAGAGAGGGGGAGAGAAAGATAGACACCTGCAGACCTGCTTCACCGCCAGTGAAGTGACTCCCCTGCAGGTGGGGAGGCGAGGGGAGGGGGATCCTTACGCTGGTCCTTGCGCTTTGTGCCACGTGCGCTTAACCCGCTGTGCTACCGCCCAACTCCTGCAAAGTGCTATTACTGCTGTTTCACAGATGAGAGCTTCTAAGGTTGTAGAGGTTAAGCACACCAACTGGCAGAAAAGAATTCATGCTCAGGTCTTTGTGACCCCTAAAATTCACACTTTCCGTTTTAATTCTGTGTCCTTTATGACTTTGGAACTTAGGACACTTCCATTTTTATTTTTAAAGACATTTCATTTCCAAAGGTAAATCTTCAGAAGCCTTTTTGGTTCAGAACTCAGCGATTATTTTACTTTGAGTTTCCTCAATTATTTATTGCCTTGAGAAAGACTGTTTACATGCAGCAAATATTTTACTTAGGGGAGTTTATAATAGTCTACCTTTTAGAGTAAAAAAAAAAAAACAGCACTTCCTGGAAATGCTAATTTTCAGTCCATAGTTAAGGAAACACACAGATAGTGGTGCACCTTGTTAAGCACACACATTGCAGTATACAAGGAACCAGGTTCAACCCCCTGGCCCCACCTGCAGGGGAAAGCTTCATGAGTAGTGAAGCAGGGTTGCAGGTGTCTCTGTCTCTCCCCCTCTCTATTTCTCTCTGTATCTATCCAATGAGAGAGATCAAGGGGAGGAGAGTGGGGAAGGGAGAGGGAAGGAAGGAGGCAGGGGTAGATAGCATAATGGTTATGCAAACAGTTTCTCATGCCTGAGGCTCTAAGGTCCTAGGTTCAATCCCCAGCACCACCATAAACCAGAGCTGAGCAGTGCTCTGAGAAAACACACCCATCACAATACACCAACTCCAGTTCAAGGCCAGATGTTTTTTTTTCACTTATATGTGGAATTTCAGGAATTGGAACACATGAACTTAGAAGAAAAAAAAAAAAGTCAACAAACTATGTCTAAGACCTTGTAAGAACTATGGTGGTTATTGTTGGGAGGGTGGGGCACACAGCTTTGGAGCTGTGTGCAGTGTGAAACTGTATCCTGTAAATTTACAATCATATAAACCACTATTAATCACAAACAAAACAATGGCTTCTAGAAACAAAAGACACTTCTTTCATCTGACTTCTGTGAGGATGAAAATCTGGACAAAGCTATGGGCAATCATGCTTGCATTTAGAAAACACACCACTCAATTTTCTGCTAATATTTCTACCTCTTTTCTTTCTCATGGAAAAGGCCGTGTGATAAAGAAGCATGGTACAGAAAGTTTGAACTTAGCGAGTTTTGATTGTGATTTTTTAATTCTATGATGTTACAAAAGCAAGTATATTCATTGAAATCGTATTTGAAAATTTCAATCAAGGCATTCCACTTTTCACTTACAGTATTAAGTGTGATAGTCAACACATTACTACAAAATACATTTTGTGTTAGGTGGTTTTGCTTAATAATAGGCAATGTTCTGGGCACACTTAGGGCAGACTGAGCTAAGATACTGTTTTCAATAGGTTAGTTTCATTAACTGCATTATCAACTTCCAATATTTTCACCTTAAGATGGCTTTATTGGAATGTGACCCCATTAGAAGTCAAGGAAGGCCTACAGGTTTATTCAGAGAAAATATTCCAATATTCTGCTAAGGAGGATTATTAGCAAGTAGACTGCTACTCCACAGAAAGATTCAACTTATGTGAAACTATCAAATATATGTTCAGAAGACTTCACTGAGAGAAAAAAAAAAGGGTAGAAAACACAGGAAGTCCATTACAAAACAATATTATGGATGAAAGTCCTTAAGTTTCTATATAATTGTAAAAATTAGCAAGCTTTGAATTTTATTTTTTTTTCCTCTCATCGTCTTTCAGGTCTTACTATCATTTCAAAATACTTCAGAATTATATTAAAATACATATCATACAATTGTCTCTCTAGCAGCAAAAAATAGTCTGAGGCATGTACTAATGAACATAATCTGAATTCTGGTTCTGCCTATTTCCATGAAACTTTCTGAGTTTTACTTCTTTCCTTTCTAGAATCAGGAATCAGGGACTAAATCCTTTGTATTTTATTTTATTTTATTTTTTATTTGTACCACCTTTTATCTTTCCTTTATTTTTTTTATTGTGCAGTTTATAATTGAAAACATTAGAATTTTGTTTTCAGGTTCAGTCCTGTTGCAAACACCTAGATTAATGCTACAGCTATGTAGTAAATTTCTCAACTCTCATCTACAGGTCTATGCAATCTCTCTTTTATGCATTCCACAACTTAAAAAAAATTCACTTATTATTTTAGAGATGTAGGTCTAGGATGGAAGTGAGAGAGACCAGTGCACTGCTCAGTCCTGACACATTATGGTTGGAGCTTCAGCTACTGGAGCTCCACCAACGCAAGTCTTGTGTCCTTATGCTGACCTTTCTGCCTGGCCTTGCCATGATTTTTAAAAAATATTTATTTATTTATTTATTTTCCCTTTTGTTGCCCTTGTTGTTTTTAATTGTTGTTGTTATTGATGTTGTCATTGTTGGATAAGACAGAGAGAAATGGAGAGAGGAGGGGAAGACAGAGAGGGGGAGAGAAAGACAGACACCTGCAGACCTGCTTCATCACCTGTGAAGCAACTCTCCTGCAGGTGGGGAGCTGGGGCCTTGAACCCGGATCCGTACACCGGTCCTTGTCCTTTGTGCTATGTGCGCTTGACCCACAGTACTACCGCCCGACTGCCCCTGCCATGATTTAATGTCTACTCAGCTTTTTTTTTTTCATATGACAAAACTGAAATTCAAGGAGTTTTAAAAAGTTGACCAAAGTTGTATGTATCATTGTAACTCTAAGGTTCAAAGTCTGGGTTAAGCCACACTGCTTTTCCCTAAACATGACCTACATGAGTTCTCAAATTTTTCTAAAATTAAATTCCCTGTCACATACAACTTCTAAGTTCTGTATACACGTTATAATGCCCTGGACCCCGTCTAGAATCTCAGTCTGATTATATTATTCCCTACCTACTAAATTAAGACACTTTTCAGTTTTATTTTTTTATATTTATTTATTTTATTTCCCTTTTGTTGCCTTTGTTTTGTAATCATTGTTGTTGTTATTGATGTTGTCATTGTTAGATAGGACAGAGAGAAATGGAGAGAGAAGGTGAAGACAGAAAGGGGGAGAGAAAGATAGACACCTGTAGACCTTCCTGTGAAGTGACTCCCCTGCAGGTGGGGAGCCCGGGGGCTCCAACCCGGATCCTTCCACTGGTCCTTGCACTTCGTGCCACATGAGCTTAACCTGCTGCGCTACCGCCTGACTCCCAGACTCCCAGACACTTTTCTTTTTTCTAATCTTGAAATAGCACTTACCATCAGCTACTATATGTTAAGGTTATTTACAGCTGTGTGGCTCTCCAATTAGAATTAGTTTTGTTGGATGGAAGGGATCATGTCTTATTCTGCCTTACTGAATCATTTTCCCTTTCACCCTAAAATAATCATGTACCCCACAGTGTTTTATATTTAATAAATATTATGTTAATGTTGGATAATTGAATCAAAACTCTATTTTATAATCAAGATAGGTGGAGTTCTACGCTTTATAGGAGATTTAAATGTCAGGGGCCAGATGGTCACACACCTCACTGGGAGCATGGGTTGCCATGGCTAGAACCTGAGTTCAAGGTCCTGATCACCAGCTATATGGGGGATCCTGCACAAGCAGTTGAGCCATGAAGCAGTGCTGCAGGAGGCTCTCCTCCTCTGTTTCCCCTCCTTCTCAAATTCTCTGCAATCAGGTGCCATAATTTTCTTATGCAGGCAAGAACCCTAGCAATAAAACTGATGAAAAATTTTTTAAAAAAGAGTAGAAAAGGTTAAATGGTTAAATGTCTTTTTTTGTAGTTCAAATGGTACTTTTTTTTAACAACAATCATTGAGATATTTTTATAGAATAATTTTAACAAGAATATGCAACTTTGTGAGTAAGGGAAAACGTTTGTTAGTTTGACTCTCTATTCGCCACTTAGATATTTATCAACTATTAGTGTATAGTACTGTAGAGCCTGAGACTGTGGACATATCACAAACAAGGTGGTAACAGTCTTTGATCTTAAACACTATGAACCAAGATGGATTAACTCTCACATTATCAACAAGAAAATCCTCTATGTTGCTGAGGAATTATTCTGATGCAGTCTCCGCCCCCAGGTTTTACCAGCCCCTGAAATCCTAGCAGTGCCCCCTTCAACCAATCCTGGCCCCACACAGCACCCCTGGTTGTAGCCCAATAAAAAGCCCCCTCAAACCCCCCCCCCCTGGGCTCTGGGCTCCCCCTCTCGCAGATCTCTCTCCCTTCTCTCGCCCTGTGGTCAGGTAGTGGGGATGGCCATTGTCGGTTGACTCCAAGTTGCCTGAGCCACCCCCCCCCATCCTATAATAAAGATTTGTGTACCCCCTTGCTCTGGACTTCCTCTCTCTTCTCCACGGTGCAGCCCGACACCAGACCACAACAACACTCTAGGTTAAAAAATAAATAAATAAATAAATAAATAACCCTAGGTGTTTCAGAAAATAGGCACCTATTTAAAATTAAAATGTTTCCACTACCAGTCATAGCCAACTGCCTGCCTAACTTCTCCACTTCTTCTTCTATCATTTGCCCTTCTTCCGTAGCCAGTCAACAGCGTCAGGTTGAGCCTCTAAACTCAGAAAGAAGCAAAATAACAATCTGAAAGCAGTCAGTACAGAAGCTGGACTTAGAAAAAGAGACTCTTGGGGTGAGCTCAGTATTGTTTCCCAGCTCTTATCTTGAAGAAGGCCGTAGCTAACACTGTGTAACATTAGTGATTGCATAGAAATCCTGTCTCACTGGGGAAGAGTTTGGGTCAAGCACAGCAGCTGGAAAGTGAGAGGAATCTTAGTCTTTGGATGACCCTTAAGCTCTGCAAGTAAGGGACAGATTCCAAGCCATTCAGCTTGGACTAAAATAATTGACCTTGACCAGAGCTACTAATTCTAACAGTGGAGGAAACTATATGCTTAGCCAAGTTAACTGCCTGCTTTAAAAAAAAAAAATCAATGTTCTTTAGAAGGACATAATTGAATTTAAAGTCTCTGCAATAAACCATCCACAGTATCCAGGGTAAAGCCTCAAATTTCTAGTCATACAATGAAGTGGGGAAACATGAAACATTTTTAAGAGAAAGGAAATCAATGGAGACTAACCCTAAGGTGAACCCAATTTTGGAATCAAAGGACAAGAATTTCAAAATAACTAAAAGAACTGAAAGAAAATCATATTATAGTGAGTGAAGAAATAAGAAACCATAGTCAAGAGATATAAACTATAAGAAAGAACTAAATAAAAATGCTAGAAGTAGAAAATTATATATATATATATATACTATGTATATATATATATATATGTTTTACTATATGACTTAACAATGGCACTCATATTACAATGGAAGAATCAGAGACTTGACATACCACGATGTTATAAATAATATTATCCAAAAAAACATTTTGTAAAAAAGTCATGAAAACCTTAGGGTCCTACAGACCAACATGAAAAAGTCTAATATTGGAGAAAAACTTAAACGATTACTATTTTGTAAGGTGTATTTTTAATAGAGCAAAGAGTAATTGAGAGGGAAGAGGGTTAGAGGGGACAAAGAAGAGAGAGAGAAAGAGAGAGAGAGAGACTTCTAGTACTGCTTCACCAGTTGTGAAACTTTCCCCCTGCAGGTGGGGACTGGGACTTTGAACTGGGAGCAGGGTAACACTTGACATGGTAACATAGTGCACTTAACCAAGTGTGTGGCCACCGATTCATTTCTATTTAATAGAAACAGGCAGCTAGAAATTGAATGCAAATCAAGTACTGAATTCAGTATAGCATAGTATGAAATATTTAGACAAATTTTTTAAAATGCTCATAGCTAGGGGCCAGGTGGTGGCACAGCTGGCTGAGTACATGCATTATAATGCATAAAGACCAGGGTCTGACTTCCTGTCTCTCACTTTCAGGGGTGGCGCTTCATGAGAAGTGTCTTTCTTTCTCTTTCCCTCTCTATCTCCTCCTCCCATCTCTATTTCTTTCTGTACTATCAAATACAATAGAAAGAATTTTTTTTCCCTTATAACCTGAAAACTGCAAAGTATTCATGAGATAAGATTTTAAAAGTCTCGGTACAATGGGAGATAAAGTGTTCTTGTATCAGGAGCCTTGATAACGCCAGTTTTCTTCAAGTTTATGGATTTCAGTCTGTAAGTCCAATTCATTCCCAATCAGAATCTCAGTAGTATTTTTTAAATATTTATTTATTCCCTTTTTTTGCACTTGTTGTTTTCTTCTTCTTTTTTTTATATCTTATTTTATTTATAAAAAGGAAACACAAACAAAACCATAGGGTAAGAGGGGTACAACTCCACACAATTCCCACCACCAGAACTCCGTATCCCATCCTCTCTGTTGATAGGTTCCCAATTCTTTAACCCTCTGGGAGTATTGAACCAAGGTTATTGTGGAATGCAGAAGGTGAAAGGTCTGGCTTCTGTAATTGCTTCCCTGCTGAACATGGACGTTGACAGTTTGATCCATACTCCCAGCCTGTCTCTCTCTTTCCCTAGTAGGACAGGGTTCTGGGGAAGCAGAGCTCCAGGACACATTGGTGGGGTTGTCTGTCCAGGGAAGTCTGGTTAGCATCATGCTAGCATCTGAAACCTGGTGGCTGAAAAGAGAGTTAATATATAAAGCCAAACAAATTGTTGATTAATCATGAACCTAAAGGCTGGAATAGTGCAGATGAAGAGTTGGGGGGGGGTTCTCCATTTTGTAGATCACTAGTAGGCATATTTTAGTTATATTCCAAAGGGCCTGTGGCTATACTAGTTTTTTTTTTTTTCCTGAGCCTGACATCTGATATGCAGGTGGATCCAAGTTATTGTCTGGGGAGATGATGTCATAGCTGGAAAAAGGACCAGAAAACTAGATCAGAGAAGAGAGTAACTCCTAAATATGGGAAAGGTGTTTTTTGTAGAAATTGACAAATTCTTTTTTTTTTTTTATTTCTTTCTTTATTGGAGAATTAATGTTTTACATTCAACAGTAAATACAATAGTTTGTACATGCATAACATTCCCCAGTTTCCCATTTAACAATACAACCCCCACTATGTCATTTATCATCCTTCATGGACCTGTATTCTCCCCACACACCCACCCCAGAGTCTTTTACTTTGGTGCGATATGCCAATTACATTTCAGGTTCTACTTGCGTTTTTGTTTCTGATCTTGTTTTTCAACTTCTGCCTGAGAGTGAGATCATCCCATATTCATCCTTCAGTTTCTGACTTATTTCATTGAACATGATTTTTTTCAAGGTCCATCCAAGATTGGCTGAAAACGGTGAAGTCACCATTTTTTACAGCTGAGTAGTATTCCATTGTGTATATAGACCACAACTTGCTCAGCCACTCATCTGTTGTTGGACACCTGGGTTGCTTCCAGGTTTTGGCTATTACAAATTGTGCTGCCAAGAACATATGTGTACCCAGATCTTTTTGGATGGCTGTGTTGGGTTCCTTAGGATATATCCCTAGGAGAGGAATTGCAGGGTCATAGGGTAGGTCCATTTCTAGCCTTCTGAGAGTTCTCCAGACTGTTCTCCACAGAGGTTGGACCAATTGACATTCCCACCAGCAGTGCAGGAGGGTTCCTTTGACCCCACAACCTCTCCAGTATTTGCTGCTGTTACCTTTTCTGATGTATGAAATTCTCACAGGAGTGAAGTGATATCTCACTGTTGTCTTTATTTGCATTTCTCTGACAATCAGAAACTTGGAGCATTTTTTCATGTGTTTCTCAGCCTTCTGGATCTCTTCTGTGGTGAATATTCTGTCCAAGTCCTCCCCCCATTTTTGGATGGGGTTATTTGTTGTCGAGTCTGGCAAGCTCTTTATATATGTTGCTTATTAAACTCTTTTTAAAAAATATTTTATTTATTTATTTTCTCTTTTGTTGTCCTTGTTTTTCGTTGTTGTTGTAGTTATTATTGTTATTGATGTTGTCGTTATTAGATAGGACAGAGAGAAATGGAGAGAGGAGGGGAAGACAGAGAGGGGGAGAGAAAGACAGACACCTGCAGACCTGCTTCACTGCTTGTGAAGCGACTCCCCTGCAGGTGGGGAGCTGAGGGCTCGAACCGGGATCCTTATGCCGACTATGAGCTTTGCGCCACCTGCGCTTAACCCACTGTGCTACTGCCCAACTCCCTGCTTATTAAACTCTTATCTGATGTATGGCATGTAAAGATCTCCCATTCTGTGAGGGGTCTCTTGTTTTGGGTAGTGGTTTCTTTTGCTGTGAAGAAGCTTTTTAATTTAATGTAGTCCCATAGGTTTATACTTGCCTTAGTCTTCTTTGTAATTGGAATCGTTTCATTGAAGATGTCTTTAAAATTTATAAGGAAAAGAGTTCTGCCAATATTTTCCTCTAAATATCTGATAATTTGTGGTCTAACATCCAAGTCCTTGATCCACTTGGAATTTACTTTTGTATTTGGTGAAATACAGTGGTTCAGTTTCATTCTTCTGCATGTTTCAACCCATTGTTTCCAACACCACTTGTTGAAGAGACTTTGCTTTCCCCATTTTATAGTCTGGGCCCCTTTGTCAAAGATTAGATGACCATAGGTGTGGGGCCTCATTTCTGGGCTCTCAATTCTATTCCACTGGTCAGTGTGTCTATTCATGTTCCAGTACCAAGCAGTTTTGATGACAATGGCCCTATAATACAGTTTAAAATCTGGGAGTATGATTCCTCCAGTTCTGTTCTTTTTTCTCAAGATTGTTTTGGCAATTCTAGGTCATTTCTGGTTCCAGATAAACATTTGTAGCATTTTTTTTATTCTCCTAAAAAATGTGCTTGGGATCTTGATGGGGATAGCATTAAATCTGTAGATGGCTCTGGGTAGTATATTCATTTTGATGATGTTAATTCTTCCAACCCATGAACATGGAATATCTTTCCACTTCTTTGTGTCTTTTTCAATTTCCTTGAGTAGTGACTCATAATTTTCAGTATACAAGTCTTTCACTTCTTTGGTTAGGTTTACTCCTAGATATTTTATTGTCTTTGTTGCTATAGTAAAAGCAATTGATTTCTGGATTTCAATTTCTTATAACTTAGTGTTTGCATAGAGGAATGCCACTGACTTTTGAATGTTAATTTTGTAGCCTGACACATTACTGTATTGCCTGATGATTTCCAAAAGCTTCTTGCTGGATTCCTTAGGTTTTTCCATGTATACTATCATGTCATCTGCAAATAAGGAGAGTTTGAATTCTTCTCTTCCAATCTGTATCCCTTTAATTCCTTGCTCCTGCCGAATTGCTATGGCAAGAACTTCCAACACTATGTTGAATAGTAATGGTGATAGAGGGCTGTCCTGTCTAGTACCTGATCTGAGTGGAAATGCTTCCAGTTTTTCACCATTGAGTATGATGTTGGCTGTAGGTTTGCTATATATAGACTCCACTATCTTCAGGAATTTTCCATCTATTCCCATTTTTTTGTAGTGTTTTGATCATAAAGGGATGTTGTATTTTGTCAAAGGCTTTTTCTGCATTTATTGATATGACCATGTGGTTTTTGGTCTTGCTTTTGTTGATGTGGTGGATCACATTGATTGATTTACATATATTAAACCAACCTTGCATGCCTGGGATAAACCCCACTTGGTCATGATGGACAATCTTTTTGATATACTGCTGTATCCGGTTGGCTAGAATTTTGTTCAATATTTTCGCATCTATGTTCATCAGAGATATTGGTCTGTAGTTTTCGTTTTTGGTTGTGTGCCTGTCTGCTTATGGCATCAGAGTGATGTTGGCTTCATAGAAGCTGGCAGGGAGTATTCCAGTGTCTTCAATCTTCTGGAAGACTTTTAAAAGTAGAGGTATTAGTTCTTCTTTGAAGGTTTTGTAGAATTCATTTGTAAAACTATCCGGTCCAGGACTTTTATTTTTGGGGAGATTTTTGATAACTGTTTCAATTTCATTAGCTGTGATGGGCCTGTTCATGTTATCCACTTCCTCTTTACTTAGTTTTGGAAGTTGGTAGGTATCTAGGAAATCTTTCATTTCTTCCAGGTTCTCTAGCTTGGTGGCATATAGTTGTTCATAGAAGCCTCGCATGATATGTTGAATTTCTGTGGTGTCTGTTGTGATATCTCCTCTTTCATTTACTATCCAATTTATTTGGGTCTTCTCCCTTTTTTGTTTTGTGAGTCTGGCTAAAGGTTTGTAGATTTTGTTTACTCTTTCAGAGAACCAACATTTACTTTTGTTGATCTTTTGTATGGTTTTCTTATTCTCAATGATATTTATTTCTGCCCTAAATTTAGTGATTTCTGTCCTTCTGGTTGCTTTAGGGTTCCTTTGTTGTTCTTCTTCTAGGTCTTTAAGATGTGCAATCAGGCTGTTTATTTGTGCCTTTTCTTGTTTCCTAATGTGTGCTTGTATAGCTATGAACTTCCCTCTTAGTACTGCTTTAGCTGTGTCCCAAATATATTGATAGCTTGTGTCTTCATTTTCATTGAACTCTCAAAATATTTTGATTTCTTCCTTTGTTTCCTCTTTGACCCAGCAGTTGTTAAAAAGTGTACTGTTGAGCTTCCACATTTTGGGACTGTTACTAATTTTTTGTTGATTGTTAAGTGTTAGTTTAATTCCACTGTGGTCTAAGAAGATGCTTGGGATGATTTCAATGCTCTTGAATTGGCTGATGCTGTCTTTGTGGCCTAATATATGGTCTATCCTTGAGAATGACACATGTGGATTTGAGTAAAATGTGTATTCCAGTTTCTTGGGATGAATGACTCTGAAAATGTCCAATAGTTCCAGTTTATCTCTTCATTTAGCTCCCTTATGTCTTTATTGATTTTCTACCTGGATGATCTGTCAAGTTGAGAGAGTGGGGTGTTGAAGTCCCCTACTATGATTGTGTTGCTGTTAATATATTTCTGTAGATCTTTCAGTAAAATTTTGATGTATTTAGATGGCTTCTCATTAGGTGCATAGATGTTAATAATTGTTAATTCCTCTTGATTGACTGATCCTCTGAGCATTAAGTACTGTCCATTCCTATCTTTTTTTAATCTTATCTATTTTAAAGTCTATCGTGTCAAATATGAGAATAGCTGTTCCTGCCCTTTTTTGTGGGCCATTGGCTTGTATGATAGTTTTCCATCCTTCCACTTTAAGTCTGTGTTTGTCTTGTTGAGTTAGGTGGGTTTCCCGTAGACAACATATTGTTGGGTTGTGTTTTCTGATCCATCTTCCTACTCTGTGTCTTTTAATAGGTGAATTCAGGCCATTGACATTTATTGATATCAAAGATTGAAGATATTTTAACGCCATTCTTGTAGAGTTTTAGAGTGTTTTGATATATGGTCTGATTGTTTATAGAAGACTTTTCAGAACTTCTTTCAGGGCAGGCTTGGTGATAGTTGATTCCTTCAAGTGTTGCTTGTCTGAGAAGGTTTTGATGCCTTCAGCTAGTCTGAATGACAGTCTAGCAGGATATAGTATTCTTGGTTGAAAGCCTTTCTCATTGAGCATTCGATAGATATCTTGCCATTCTCTTCTTGCCTGTAGCGTTTGTATGGAGAAGTCTGCTGCTAATCTTATGGGTTTTCCTTTGTAGGTGACTCTTTGTTTTTCTCTTGCAGCCTTCAGGATCCTTTCTTTATCCTTATTCCTTTTTTTTTTTAAATTTTTTATTTAAGAAAGGATTAATGAACAAAAACATAAGGTAGGAGGGGTACAACTCCACACAATTCCCACCACCCAATCCCCATAACCCACCTCCTCCCATGATAGCTTTCCCATTCTCTAGCCCTCTGGGAGCATGGACCCCTGGTCATTGAGGGTTGCAGAAGGTAGAAGGTCTGGCTTCTGTATTTGCTTCCCCGCTGAACATGGGCGTTGACTGGTCGGTCCATACTCCCAGTCTGCCTCTCTCTTTCCCTAGTAAGGTGTGTCTCTGGGGAAGCTGAGCTCCAGGACACATTGGTGGGGTCTTCAATCCAGGGAAGCCTGGCCAGCATCCTGGTGGCATCTGGAACTGCAAACTCTAGTGTACTTCTGCTTTCAGGTATATATTTTGCAGTAGTTTATGGATACGTGTGCACATAAGCTCTCTCTCACAGAAACTGGTGTATATCTAGGTTATGGAACTTTGTTAGAAAGTGAACTACCTGAAATGAAATTAGAGTGTACTATAAAAGGAAAGGTCTCACCCGAGTAATGAAGCTGAAGGGTTGTCATTCCACACGTGAAGTCTCTGGATACAGTCTGAGGTGAAGCATGTTGAGGTGGCAATCATTGCATTGGTTAGGTTGTGATCGGCGGATGCAATATTATTTGGTTTGGATTGGGAGATGCATACGGGAAAGTGGGCCCTATCCAAGGGTTCCAGGACTGGGGGAAGTAGGGGCACTATAGTGGAGATGTGAGGTTCCTGCTGTAATTTGATCAGGTCCTGCTATTAGTTTCCCTTTCAGATCTTCTTACTCAACTTCTGTTGATGAGTGGGATCATCCCATACTCATCTCTATCTTTCTGACTTAGTTCACTTAACATAATTCCTTCTAGCTCTGTCCAAGATGGGTCAGAGAAGGTGGGTTCATTGTTTTTGATAGCTGCATAGTATTCCATTGTGTATATATACCACAGCTTTCTCAGCCACTCATCTGTTGTTGGGCACCTGGGTTGCTTCCAGGTTTTAGCTATTATGAATTGTGCTGCTATGAACATAGGAGTACACACCTCTTTTTGGTTGGGTGTTATGGAGTCCTTGGGGTATAACCCCAGGAGAGGAATTACTGGATCATATGGAAGGTCCATCTCTAGTCTTCTGACAGTTTTCCAGACTGCTCTCCACAGAGGCTGTACCAATTTACATTCCCACCAGCAATGTAAAAGGGTTCCTCTGTCCCCACAGCCTCTCCAGCATTTGTTGCTGCTGTCCTTTTTGATGTATGCCATTCTTACAGGAGTGAGGTGGTATCTTAGTGTTGTCTTAATTTGCATTTCTCTGACAATCAGTGACCTAGAGCAGTTTTTCATATGTTTGTTAGCCTTTTGGATCTCCTCTGAGGTGAATGTTTTGTTCATTTCCTCTGCCCATTTTTGGATGGGGTCATTTGCTTTTTTGGTGCTAAGTTTGCTGAGCTCTTTATATATTTTGGTGATTAGTTTCTTGTCTGATGTCTGGCATGTGAAGATCTTCTCCCATTCTGTGAGGGGTCTCTCTGTTTGTTTAATAGTTTCTTTGGATGTGCAGAAGCTTTTCAATTTGATGTAGTCCCATTGGTTTGTTTCTGCTTTAGTCTTCTTGCAATTGGGTTTGATTCATCAAAGATGTCCTTGAGGTGTATGTGGGAAAGTGTTTTACCAATATTTTCCTCTAAGTATTTGATTGTTTCTGGTCTGACATCTAGGTCTTTGATCCATTTGGAGTTGATTTTTGTTTCTGGTGAGATAAAGTGGTTCAATTTCATTCTTCTGCATGTTTCAACCCAGTTTTCCCAGCACCATTTATTGAAGAGAGACTCCTTTTTCCATTTAATCCTTTGGGCCCCCTTATCAAAGATTAGATGCCCATAGGCGTTGGGATTTACTTCTGGGCTTTCAATTCTGTTCCACTGGTCTGTGTGCCTATTTTTGTTCCAGTACCGTGCTGTTTTGATGATGATGGCTTTATAATATAGTTTAAGGTCTGGGAGTGTGATGCCTCCATTTCTGTTTCTTTTCCTTAAGATGGTTTTGGCAATTCTAGGTGTTTTCAGGTTCCAGATAAATGATTGTAGTGTTTGTTCTATTCTCTTAAGCTTGGTGGAACTTTGATGGGTATTGCATTAAATTTGTATATGGCTCTGGGGAAAATATTCATTTTGATGATATTTATTCTTCCAATCCATGAGCATGGGATATCTTTCCATTTCTTGGTATCAGTTTCTATCTCCTTGAGTAGCAACTCATAGTTTTCAGTATACAAGTCTTTCACTTCTTTGGTCAACTTTATTCCTAGGTATTTGATTGATTTTGCTGAAACAGTAAATGGGAATGATTTCTGGATGTCTTCTTCTTCAGATTTAGTGTTTGCATAAAGAAATGCCACTGATTTTTGTACATTGATTTTGTACCCTGATACTTTGCTATATTGCCTAATAACTTCCAGTAATTTTCTACTGGATTCTTTAGGTCTTTCTATGTATACTATCATATCATCTGCAAATAGTGAGAGCTTGACTTCTTCCCTTCCAATATGTATCCCTTTGATTTCTTTCTCTTGCCTGATTGCTATGGCAAGAACTTCCAATACTATGTTGAAGAGTAACGGTGACAGTGGACAGCCCTCTCTAGTCCCCGATCTGAGGGGGAATGCTTCCAGCTTCTGTCCATTGAGTATGATGTTGGCTGTAGGTTTGCTATATATAGACTTCACTATCTTGAGGAATTTCCCATCTATTCCCATTTTTTGTAGAGTTTTGAGCATGAATGGGTGTTGGATTTTGTCAAAGGCTTTCTCTGCATCTATTGAGATAATCATGTGGTTTTTGGCTTTGCTTTTATTGATGTGGTGAATGACATTGATTGACTTACGGATGTTGAAGCAGCCTTGCGTTCCTGAGATGAATCCCACTTGGTCATGATGAACAATCTTTTTGATGTGTTGCTGTATCGGGTTGGCCAAGATCTTGTTTAATATTTTGGCATCTATGTTCATCAGAGATAATTGGTCTGTAGTTTTCCTTTTTTGTTCTGTCCCTATCAGCTTTTGGTATCAGGGTGATGTTGGCTTCATAAAAGGTGGAAGGGAGTATTCCTGTTTCTTCAGTCTTATGGAATAGCTTATGAAGTATGGGTTTTAACTGCTTCCTGAAAGTTTTGTAGAATTCTTTTGTGAAGCCATCTGGTCCAGGACTTTTGTTGTTGGGAAGATTCTTAATAATGGTTTCAATTTCTTTGTCTGTGATTGGTGCATTTAGATTTTGTAGTTCTTCTTGGTTCAGTTTTGGAAGTGCATAGGTTTCTAGGAATTGTTCCATTTCTTCCAGATTCTCTAGCTTGGTGGCATATAGTTCTTTATAGAAGTTTCGCAGGATTCTCTGGATTTCTGTGGTGTCAATTGTGATATCTCCTGCATCGTTTACAATTCTATTAATTTGAGTCTTCTCTCTTTTTTGTTTGGTGAGTCTGGCTAGGGGTTTGTCAATTTTTTTTAATCTTTCAAAGAACCAACATTTGGCTTCATTGATCTTTTGTATGGTTCTTTTATTTTCAATGTTGTTTATTTCTGCTCTAACTTTAGTGATTTCTGTCCTTCTGGTTGCTTTAGGGTTCCTTTGTTCCTCTTCCTCTAAGTCCTTGAGGTGTGCAGTAAGATCGTTCATTTGGGCTTCTTCTTGGTGTTTAATATGTGATTGTATGGCTATAAGTTTCCCTCTCAGTACTGCTTTAGCTGTGTCCCAAATATTTTGATAGGTTGTGTCTTCATTTTCATTAGTTTCCAGGAACATTTGAATTTCCTGTTTGAGTGAGTCTCTGACCCAGTGGTTCTTAAGGAGCATGTTGTTTAGTTTCCAAATTCTATGTTTTAATAATTTTCTGTTTGTTGTTAAATGTTAGTTTTACTCCACTGTGGTCTGAGAAGATACTTGGGATGATTTCAATGCTCTTGAATTTATTGATGCTGTCTTTGTGGCCTAACATGTGGTCTATCCTTGAGTATGTGTTATGTGGATTTGAAAAGAAGGTGTATTCCAGTTTTTTGGGGTGGAGGAGTCTGAAAATGTCCAAGAGGTCTAGTCTGTCAATCTCTTCATTCAATTTTCTTGTACCTTTATTGGTTCTCTGCTTTGTTGATCTGTCTAAGTGTGAGAGTGGGGTATTGAAGTCTCCCACTATTATTGTATTACTATTGATGTATTTTTGAAATTCTTTCAGTAGATGCTTAATGTATTTAGATGGTCCCTCATAGGGTGCATAGATATTAATAATTGTTAAGTCTTCTTGGCTGATTGATCCTCTAATCATTATGTAATGTCCTTGCCTATCTTTTATTACTTTATTTAATTTAAAATCTATCGTGTCTGAGATGAGAATGGCTGTTCCTGCCCTTTTTTGTGGACCGTTAGCCTGTATGATAGTTTTCCATCCTTTCACTTTAAGTCTGTGTTTATCTTGTTGTGACAGATGGGATTCTTGCAAGCAGCATATGGTTGGGTTATGTTTTCTGATCCATCCCCCCACCCTGAGCCTTTTGATGGGTGAGTTTAAGCCATTGACATTTATTGATATTATGGATTTAATGTATTGTAGTGCCATTGTTCTAAAAAAAATTTGTTTACTCTGATATATTGCAAGTATTATAGTGATGTTCTTGTTTATAAGAGGTCTTTTAGTACCTCTTTCAGGGCCAGCTCTGTGATGGTTGCCTCCTTTAACTGTTGTTTGTCTAAGAAGGTTTTGATCCCTCCATCTAGCTTGAATGAAAGTCTAGCAGGATATATTATCCTTGGTTGAAACCCTTTTTCATTCAGGGCTCGATAGATATCTTGCCACTCCCTTCTGGCTTTTAGAGTTTGAGTGGAGAAGTCTGCAGATAATCTTATGGGTTTTCCCTTGTATGTGACTTTTTGTTTCTCTCTCTTGCAGCCTTTAGGATCCTTTCTTTATCCTTACTTCTTCTCATTGTGACTATGATGTGTCTTGGTGTCTTCAGGTCTGGGATGATTCTGTTTGGTACTCTCTGGGCCTCTTGAACCTTGATATCCTTTCTGTTATTCAGGTCTGGGAAGTTTTCTTGTATTATTTCCTGTAGAATGTTTGCTTCCCCTTCCTCTCTTTCTTCCTCTGGCAGGCCAATTATACAAATGTTACTTCTTTTGATATCATCCCATATGTCTCTGTTGTTGTTTTCAGTGTCTCTCAATCTCTTTTTAAGCTCTTTCACCTCTTTCTTAGTTTTCTCTAACTCATCCTCTGTCTGACTAATTCTGTTTTCTGCTTCTGTTACTCTACTTTCCCTTGCCTCAGCTTCTTTCTTCAATACAGCTATTTCAGCTTTCAGTTCTCTAATTGCCTCAAGATAATCAGTATTTTCCTTGGGGGTCTCAACTGTTGTTTCCCTAATACTGCCATTCCTTTCCTCCAATGTTGTTTTCATTTCTGTGATTAATAAGTTTATTATTGCTTGCATTCTTTTCTTATCTATGGTTACTTCTGGCTGATTTTGTTGTTTCTTCTGCGCTCTTGTCTTCATTTATTGGAGTAGCAGTTTTATTTGTTTTTAATCTACCCATTTTTTTAATTTATGTGTTTCTCTTTTTTTTATGCTCTGTTGTTCCTCAGTTGTTGTGTCTTGAGTACAAGTAACACTGTACTAAATACCTTTATGACAATTGCACTCACCAACCTCCGGAATTACAGTAGCAACTGAAGTAAGTATTGAAGTAGTTTAATTGTTACCAGTTAGTCAAACAATTTCTCCAGTCTGTGAAAAAATAGTAGCCAAATCCCAGTGAAGAAAGAGAAAAGAAAGAGAGGATGGCAAGAATAGACAGTTATGCAAATCTACTATCCATTGTATATTCTAGGGGTAACAAGAGGGGAAAGGGAACTAGAGCAGAGATACACACATAGAGAGTCCACTCAGAGTCAGATTTCTTCCCCAAAGTAATTCACAAATTCAGAAAGGCAAAGAAGAAAGAAGTGTATGACAAGATAAAAAAAAAAGAGAGAGAGAGAGACAAGAGAGAGAAAAGGGAGAAGTTAAGAAAAAGAGTTGTAATTAAAGAGCAGTGCAAGGAACTTCCCAAATGTGTATCAGTGAATTAAAAAAAAAAACACCCTGTTTGGTGGTATGGGGTATCCTGCTAGGAGCTGGTCCCCAGGGACTGCTTGTGGGGGGGGGGTGGGGTGGGAAGGATGTATGCTTGAAAATTAAAAGGAAGAAAAAAGAATTTTTTCCCCTATTCTAATTCTTAGCCCAAATTAAGTTATAGTCATCTCTTTGTCGCTATGACACCTTATTGGCTGGCCTGCTAAAGGCAGAAAATCCTATTTTTTCCAGGGAATTTGTTTGGAGCTCAGTGGCTAGCAGCTTCTCCATCTGCCATCTTCCGGGAAACCCCCCCCCTCCAGATTTTTTTAAAGGATTTCTCGAAAATGAAAACTAGCTCCAAGTCCTTTGATCCAATGAGAGCTATACTCAAGAAGTCTTCGGATCCGCCCTCAGGGTCGCGGTGGTCCCTGGAGACTCCCAAAAGAAAGCCCCCAAGCTAAAGTGCTCTCTCCGGGTCCTCTGCCCGCCGCCCAGCAGCGCTCTGCCTTCCCGAGCGGAGGACAATGCCCGGCGCACTCGCCTTGCCCGGCACCGCCTGGGAAGTCTGGAGCCCCGCTAGTCCGTGTCACCTTTACTCTAATTCTTAACCCAAATTAAATTATAATCACCTCTTTGGTGTTACCCCTTATTGACAGGCCTGCTAAAGGCAGAAAATCCTACCGTTTCCAGAAGATGTGATCAGAGAACATGCTGTTATCAGCTTCTCAGTCCGCCATCTTCCCCTCCCTCTCTTTATCCTTATTCCTTTCCATTCTAAATATGATATGTCTTGGTGTCTTTAGGTCTGGGTTAATTCTGTTTGGGACCCTCTGGGCTTCTTGAATCTTTATGTTTTTGATGTTGTCTAGACTAGAGAAGTTTTCACCTATTATGGCCTGGAAAATGCTATCTTCCTCTCCTTCTCTTTCTTCCTCTGGTATGCCAATAATGCGGATATTGTTTCTTTTGAGGTCATCCCATAGGACTCTGTTGTTGTTTTCAGCATCTCTTAATCTCTTTTTGAGATCTCTTACTTCTTTTTTAGTTGTCTCTAATTCATCCTCAATCTTGCTAATTCTGTCTTCAGCTTCATTGATTCTATTCTCTCTGCCCTCTACTGTTTTCTGGAGTTCATCTATTTTGTTGCCCTGTTCTGATACTGTTTTAGCTTGTTCAGCTAGTTGTGTTCTTAGCTCAGCGATTTCAGCTTTCAGCTCTCTAATAACCATGAGATAATTAGTATTTTCTTCCACAGTTTCATTTGTTGTTTCTGTATTTCTGATTACAATTTTTTCAAATTCTTTACTCACTCTTGTTATTATTTCTTTAGCTAATGTTTGGATGTTGAACTCATTATTTTGTGCTTCACCCTCTGGAGGACTTTTAGGTGGACTCTTATCCTGGTTCGATTCTCCAATATTTCTTCTTGTTGTTTTAACCATTTTATATATTATGTTATGAGTTCCCTTTATCAGTACTTTTCAAATTACTGATCACTATTGCCTGGATTGACTTGTGTCTAAGTAAGTTAATTAAAGGGTTCACAGTGGTGGAAGTTAACAGCTGTTTCAATAGTATTTTAATCCCTGAGTTGGAGCTCAGTGGTTTAAAAGCCTCTTTTTTTTCCCTTCCCTGTAGGCTATGGGAGCCTGAGGGCTTTTAAACTATCAATAGGTTTCAGCTTAATCACTGACTCCTGACCTAGAGATAAAGCAGGGTGTGGCAGAGATAATCCAGTGGTTATGCAAAGAGACTTTCACAGCCCCTCAGCTATGCCACCGAGGTATAGGTCTTCTCCTGAGTTTCCTGGTTAGATCTCTGTCCCCTGGTGTCCCTCCCTGTCGCTCCTCCAGATTCTGAGGGTAGTAGCAATGGAGACTCAGAGTTGCACTTGGTGAGTCTCTGGGGAGTCCTCTCCTCCCTTCAGCTGTCCCCTTGTTGGTGGAGCAGACTGGAGGTAGTGTCTCAACTGATAAACTGCTGAACTGTTAGCAGTCATTTAATCCCTCCTTAGGCTCCTCTCTCCTCTCTGTCACCAGCCACACATGTTTGTACTCAACAGTGATTTAGTGAGTTCCTGTGGTCATTCTAGTCCTGTCTTGTTTTGGTCCCAGGTGGTCTCCTTTGGTATTCCTAGTTGACCCAGAGAGGAGAGGAGAGGAGAGGAGAGAAAGTGATCTGCTGCAGCTTGTAGCTCCGCCTCCGGAAGTTCTCGAAATTGACAAATTCTAAAACTTATAAGAATAAACAGACAAACTAGAAAAAGTCAAAGCAATGCAAAATCCACTATAAAGCAATTGTCATTAAGATAGTATGTCAGTGGAGAAGTATATATACACAGACCATTGGAACAGAGTTGAGGATCCAGGGTACAAATATACATATCTGTGGTCAGTGTGTGTTGGAGAACCACTGCTTCTTAGTAGACCCCAAAATTATAATGCCTGTTATTTCTCTGCTGAACTATTTCTCCTTTTTTAATTTCTTTATTGGAGGTTAGTATTTTACAGTTGACAGTAAATACAATAGTACATACCAGCATAACATTTCTCAGTTTTCCACACAACACACAGGAAGAAATGGACACAGATGCTAGTATCCTGATCAGTTACTTTCCATTGTGATTCAATATATATGTAGTTGGAACAATTTACATTAAACTAACTTAAAGTGACAAATGATTTATCATTTTACAGATACCTGTAATTCCAAACTTCCTGGTTGAATAAGAAAAATGCATTCAAACTGGAATCCACTAAAGTAAACTTCCATCAAGGTTCAGTTTCTCAAGGGTGTATGCTTAATCCCATCTACCTGGAACTGCTCTAACAAGATTATTTTACCTGAAATAATCCTTTGTTTACTATATCCCTCAATTTAACCTAGCTCCAATTTTTAAATTACTAAAGCCAATAAAACTAGAGCTAAAGATTTTACCTTTGTGTCTAGCCTTCTCTTCCTCAAACAAACTTATCCAACCAGGACACTTTCTAAACTAACATTTTTTTTCCTAAAAATTAAAAATGGAGAGGGCCAGGATATGGCACAACTGGAAGGCATATGGTAAAGTACGAGGTCCTGAGTTCTAGTCCCAGCATAGCATAGTGATAGTGATTGTCTGTTTGTCTCTCTCTCTCTTTCTCTCCTTCTATCTTGTGTTAATACACAAACAAATCCTTTAAAAGTTAATTTTAAAAGGTTAAATACAGGTAGAATAAAAAAAATAGTATAATTTAACTTATAATTCTGAAGATATAAGTTAAACCTTTAGAATGTTCTCTCAGTATTTAAAATTTCTGAGTCTAGGGATATTTTTAGAAACACTAACAGAGATGAAATAAAAATGAATATATGAGACACACACACTTTCATGTAAAATTCTATCACTTGAGAGATCTGAGAAGAATAGAACAATACCTAGAAGAAGGGATCTATATCAGAATTGTGTTCTAAATAACACATAAACACAATAATGATACAGTTAGCAGCTACTCTGCCTGCTGATGTAACACTTGGTTAGTGAAATCCAGAGGCCGATCACAAAACCACCAATGCTTACAGAGTCACATAAGCACATATGGACCTTCCCTTAATGAAATTATATGATTGTTTGCCAGGATAGCCTGAGGGTGCTTCTTCCCGAGCATGTGCTCTCTGGGTTGGAGAGAACTCGACTGGAGCCAACCTAGGCTGCTGCGTGGGAGAGGGATCAGGAACTCGTGTTGGGCTAACTTCATGGGCAGAAGAGAGCCGACCAGGGACTCATGGCAGAGTGAGAAAGCAGTGCAATGTTTATTGAGAAAAGAATCTGTATTTATAGTTTCCAGGAAGGAAGTGGTAGGGTGGAAAACAGGATGTGACTAGGCGAGGGGGCGGAGCAAAAAGAGAGTGCGAACCAGTGGGGATTATGCCCTGCAGACAGGGCAGGTCTCAGACAAAACAATCATTATGTAAATAGACCACAGCATTAAGCTGCCCAACAATTGTTTCCTTATTTTTAGTAATTTCAGGTTCCAGGCAGAAGATGTATTTCTTTTGAGTGTTTAACTGGAGGAGTGAGTTTTTAAAAAGCTTGCATATGTTAAACCATTCTGACCCATTTCATGTGAGACAGCTTTTTGTATAATTCTCCCCCTCCCATCTGGAAGCCACTTGCAAGTGATCTTACTGTTCTGTTCCATCTGCTTAAGCCTTTCAAAGGGAATGCTGACCCTCACCTATCAGCTCTTCCAAATCCTCTCAGCACTTTCAAGGGAGGCAAACCTCTTCCCAGAATATTCCAACGAAAGGCAATTCTCCATTGGTATATTTCACCTGAGGAAAAACATCAAGACTTGCTTCACTAGAAAGATCTTACTTGAATTCTGTCCTATCATCATTTTCCTGTTACTAGAAATTCGAGGATAAGAAGAAAAAGGAAAGGAGAAAAAAACAAAAGGAGAAAAAAAGTCATTTCTCCCATATACATTCAAGTTTACTTTTCACCTCAGCAGTGCTGGGGAAAGATGATTTTACTCTCTTTCACAATGAATGGATGGAAAGCACTGTATTTCCTACCCCAGTTGGGAGAGTAGAAAGTGTGTCAAGAATCTCAGAAGAGAACTGGAAGGAGAACTCAGCAGAGAATCATTTCGTCAACTGTGTAAACAAGAAACTCAGAGGAGAGCCAGAAGCAGAACCTACCAAAGAAAAGGTATTGCTTAAGTTCCATTGCAGAGAGAACAAATTATAGTTTTACAAATGTCAAACAAATGTTTGGAGGCCAAACCTTGAGTACCTCAGCTTTCCTCCTAGATCTAACTCTCTAAGAATAGGATTTGGTCACTCTGGGAGTTTGCTAGTACCTGGAACCAATACTACATAGTTCTAAGCATTAGGGTGGAACTGTTATGATCCCTTCATCCATAGTAACTAAACTAAAATAAAGACAGCTATATGGAGGAAAAGGAAAGGACTGTGTTTTCCAGAGTCAAAGCAGGGGATTGCTAAGAGGATCAAACAAATATACAGTTTTGCTTAGTTACTTCCCTGCTCCTTTCAGGGAGGATTCCAACTTACTTGACCTTGAAAAGAGGGGTTAGGGGAGGGAGAACTCTATTAGTTGAAACAGAAAATGCATATTTTGAACCCAAGAGATTACAGAAACCATTCTAGACCTGAGGAATTAGGCCTAGATGAAATGTAAATTAAGAGCCTAAGATTTTTGTTTTGTTAGATGTTTGGCCCTAGTCTTTTTTTTTTTTTTTTTTCCTCCAGGGCTATTGTTAGGGCTCTGTGCCTGCACCACAAATCCACTGCTCCTGGAGACCATTTTTCCCCCTTTAGTTGCCCTTGTTGTTTTATCATTGTTGTGGTTATTATTATTGTTGTTGTTGTTGCCATCATTGGATAGGACAGAAAGAAATGGAGAGAGGAGGGGAAGACACCTGCAAGTGGGGAGCTGGGGGCTTGAACCAGAATCCTTACACTGGTCCTTGCACTTTGCACCATGTGCGCTTAACCCACTGTGCTACCACCCAACTCCCTGACCCTAGTCTGTCGTATGCTTTACATTGGTTTGTTCTAGCCCTCCCCCCCCCCAAGAGAATTGGATGAGTCCTGTTAATTTCACGGGCCTGCTTGGCCCCGCCCAAAGGAACCCAGAGAGAGGGTTCCTGAGTCCGAGAGTGACTGAGTTCCTGAGTTCGAGAGTTTCAGGGTTACAGAGTAAGAGAGAGTTCCAGTGTGTCAGAGTTTCAGAGGGTTCCCGAGTACGAGAGTTCATGAGTTCGAGTGTAAGAGAGTGCTTGCGCTGCCGCGGCAAAGAGACAGCCAAGTTCTGTTTGGTGATTAGTTTGTCTTAGTTTGTGAATCGTTGTTCCTGAATAAAGAAATACAGCCTCCCTGCCCAGCCTTTGTCCGCGAGTCTCTGTTCACCACTGCGAAGCTAACCCGCCCGGCTAGAGCTTAAGAATTTTAACAACACTAGTCTTATTATAAGCTGCTGTGATTGGTTTGTTCTTAGTTTTTAGTTTTTTTTCTTCTTTTTTTAATAAGCAGTAGGGGGCTGAAAACTCAGTGGGGAGGGGCCAGCAGGGATCTTCACAGAGAAAGATCTGTATTGGGGGAATAGATGGACCTTTGCTTCCTCAACATTAAAAAAGCTTGTCACATATAATCTCAACAAAGAATTGAGAAGAGAGCATGATTTTCAGAAATTTTAAAGTTTATTCAAGAAAGTTGAGAACATTCACATGTTAGGGAGGGAGAGAGAGAGAGAGAGAGGGAGAGATAAAGATAGAGGATGGAGGAAGACACAGAAAGGGGAGGGAGAAGAACCCAGAGCTCTTACTAACATGTTGATGGGGCGCTCACCTAGGGCTGAGAGAAAGAGAGAGAAGCCCCTCAGAGCTCTATTACTCACCTGGGGCTCACTCAAATGTTGGCAGAAGATGTAGGACACAGGGAGTCCTGGAGAGCACAGACACTTTGTTATCCCTGTGTTCGCATACATGGAACTGTGATAAACACTAGCATATTTTGTTTTAACTGAGATGCATGTTGGTGGAGGTCTTTCTCAGTGTAGTGTAAGAAGGGAGAGTAGTATGCTCCATTGGGCCAGTGAAAAGTGGGCCCCAGCATGACCTAAGAAGAGTAAAAAGGGAAGGGGGCTTGTAGGACCTGGGTCTTCTGCCATTTTTAACTAGGTCCAGAGACCCTTGGGAACTTGTCCATTGAGTTTTTTATTCTAACTCTACTTTTGCACATAACTCATCTCAGACTGTAATAAAGGACAAATTTAGAAACCACACATTTGCAATGCATGTTCTCTTGAAATTCTTTTCAAGCACAGCTGCACTGAACCCCAGAAGGGAATTTTTCCTCTCTCCTTTTCTACAGGACCATTTTATTTCATGTTCAAGACTGGCCATAACACTTCAGCAAACTCAGATTCTCTGTGCCACAAATCATGAACTTTCATTTGCAACTGTGCAAAATGCTTCTGTAGCTTAAATCACCCTATCTGTGTAAATTGTTATGGCAGCCCCAGCAGACAGCAGCAACTAAGAAGCACAAAGCAACAACAACATAGCCCTTTCATCATGCCCTTTCTTTAATAGCTTGACTTTTAAAAGGTTTCATTTCAGAAAAAAACACTAATAAGAAGCTGGCCACATCTGGTCTGGAAAATTTCACTGAGGTCCTTAGATCACTCACCCTGCTTCTATTCTAGACCAGAGGATGTAAGCATGAGGAAGGAACTTACTTGTCCAACTTTGTCACACAGGTTGTATGATTCTAGGGTTAGAGAAAACTATTTTAAAGCCGACACATAATCTGAAAGACAAGACAGTGAAGTAGTGGATAGTTAATACATTTAGACATGTCTATACTATATTATTTACATATAATAATATACATTAGCAATACATAAAATGCTATTGAATGCAATGCACATTTTTAGAACGCCTCAAAGAACGGCGTAATTGAGAATGCTAACAACAAACAGTGGAGAGTGAAAATTTCTGTGAGCCTGTAAGAATATATATATTATAATATGTATATTTGAGCTTTATGTCATTTTCTTATATATTCATCATATTGGGAAATAGGAAATAATTCTTTTAAAATCATCCAGTACACTATTTTAGAAAATGAAATCATTTCAAAAACAGCCCCACTCCCATCACAATTACACTCTTCTATTTTATCTCCATCCCACTTTGTGCTTTTGTTTTGGTTTTATTTTTTACCAGAGCACTATTCAGCTCTGGTTTATGTTGGTGCTAGGATTTGAACCTGAGATTTCAGAATCTCAGACATGAAAAACCAAACATAGTGGTTATGCTTAACCACTACGCTACCTCCCTGGCTGTTTTGGTTTTTCATTGTTTATTTTGTATGCTCCCCCAATCCTCTTCTTAGGACTGAACACAGTACCAAACACGGAAAAGCAGTAAGCTTTTGCTGAAGGTCAAGGGAGCACTTTCTACCTTCACCAGATAATAACCAGAAAAGCAGGAGCGCAGGCTGCTTTCTGATAGACAGAAGCTGGTTATGTGCTTCCGTAACAAAAGTGTATGTGAGGGGGTAGGAAGGGAAGGGTACTAGAGGTTGGTAAGGAGGGAGGAGTGGGAGGAAATGATAAATTAATAGAAGCATTTCCAAAAGGACCTAGTGTCTGTAACGGTTCTCTGTCTATTTGGAATGAATTAAGTCAAGATTTTCTTTACTTATTCTGGAGCGCTGGTATATTGCAGGAAATGGGATAAAGCCTCTAAAAAAAAGAAAATTAAGGCAGGGGTAAAGGTGAGAAAAGATGGGGAGAAAAGTAGAAACAACCTAGCCCTCAGTTCAATTTAGAGAGCAGCATTGAGAGCAGCATGGGGGGGGGCGGTCGCCATGACGACCGCGAGGCCAGAAGGGCCGTTGCTCATTGGTTGGGTTGCTGGAGCCAATGAGAGGGCGCGATATTGGCGAGTGTTAAGATGGCTGCCGTGTGGCAGCCTCCAAACCGGTGTGTAGAGCTGGTGGGTGGGCTGCGTTCGGGCGGGTCTCCAGTGTGACGGATCCGGGGCAGCCGGGTGCGGGAAACTGGGAAGCGGGCACAGGCGGGCTGACAGCATCTCGGGAGATCCGGGAAGCTCGAGCCTGGGCCGACGGGAGGTCGGCGGGGCGTCTCTGTGCCTTCCGCGACGGGACCCTTCCGGGGCGGGCGCTGCCCCGGGACCCTCACGCTTCTGGGCGGTGCAGCCGGGAGGAAGAAGCGGAGCCCGCTGGAACCTTCCTCTTGCAGACTTGAACCCTGTAAGTATCCCCACAGCGGGGCAGCAGACTTAAAAGTGAACCTCGAAATATTATTTGTCAGCTGTCAATCTTACCCATCAGAGTCTGGGGCGTTGGGACTGTTTCCTCGAATTGGACGTCTGCATCCATGCAGATTCCTTCCGGGCTTATCTAGATGATCAGAGCGTTACTTAACTCCAACTCGTGTCTGTGGATTCACTTGTACTTTCTGTACATTGATTTATTTTGGGGGGGAAGGGAACACACTTCATCTGTCAACATAGGACACTTAATGTGGATGTCACCCATACTTGGAAGTAGTTAAGTCACAGAACGTGATTATTGTGTAACTTATTGAATAGGCTCTTCAGTTTGGCGGTTTCTGTGTTACACAAGTGAGGTTAAATTCTGGTCAGACGAGGCTTAGGTTTCTGTATTTCTAGTTTGATACAATATATGGCTACGCAGCTTCATTTGGTGAAAAGAGAATTGAGATTCTGGAATATTAGAGACAGGAGACCTTTACCCATTACACAGTTCAGATGCTGTCTTCTGGGTTTAGATTATAAACAGTTGCCTGGTCTTCCAAAAAATGAGACACTGTTACCCAAACCTCTCAGTGTGACTTTGACATCTGCAGTATAATCTAACTTCTATCCGTAATTTATAAAAGCCTTCATCAGATTTTAACAAGTCTAGAATTGCAGAGTAAAGTCATCCTTCATGTCACCAACAATATATTACTATTTAAAACTCTGCTTAAGAATTTGTCACCTTAAGCCGTAAGGTTCTGTTTTTGTAAAATACACTTTCTAATAAAATAACTAGATCACAGTGCTTTGTGCAAGTCAGTGACCTCATCTGTAAAGGAGGTTTGAATAGTAATTGCAGTGGAAGCCCCCCCCCCCCCCATGAGGATTAATGGTGCCTCAGTGCCTGTCATATTATTTGCACACCATCTTTTGTCAGTGGCCTGCTTTGTTTTTCTGTTTCTGCTAACTGAGGTTTCCTTACCTTATGTAGAGCATCTTTCAGGTGCATTGTTTGAAATGCAGAATCTTACTGAAAACTTAGCCTCCCCCCCCCATGGGAAGCTAGGTTAGAAGAAAAACAGAATGTGCTGGTGTGTTGAGGTTTAAGGAGTAAATGAATATGGCTGGGAGAGAATGGAGTATGACACCAAGAATGTGGTGACTCTGAGCATTGGGGTCATAAACGTAGAAACTGTGAGACATTTCAGAGATTATCTTCTCAGTCGCTTCATTTTATATAGTGATCCACACAAGTCCAGTGACTTAGCCATAGTTAAATTCTTTAGGACTAAAAACTTACCTTTTGAGTTTAAAAAAAGTGTTTTGTTGCAATACCAGTGCTTCCAGGTCTTCCCACAATCTGGAATCTCTTATTTTTATTTTATGAGCTCCATGGATGCTGTATTTTGAAAGATTGATGTCTACTTAACTCCCCACTGGGAACCCTGATGAGTGGACATGTGGTGAAGTATAATGCTTCATTGCATTTTAACTTGCTATCTACAAGTTGATAGTATTGTTTAAGGAAAAATAAAATATACTGGGATTTTTTAAATTTGAAATTAGTTTAGAGACCACCATTACTATTTTAATAAAACTTACGTAAGGTAAGACCTTATGTTAGAAACTTAACTTTGTGTCACGTTCTTCACGCATTGTGATCTGTCCAGGTGCTCAGTTCTGACTTTCACTGGCAAAAGGAAATCAGTGTATCAGATGAGGATGACAGATACATATTTTCAGTTTCTAATAAATTTTGTCAGCCCAGGACTAAAGATATTTGCTGTGTAGTATACACAGAACTTTTTTTTTCTTTTTTTAGTATAGTTGCAGAACAAAATAAACCTTAACTCCAGAGGTAAAGGCTTTATGAAATGAAGAAAGAATTTTATTTGGATTGCTAGCTAAACAGTGAAAACTTATGAATTAATAAAAGACCTGGTTATAGTCTACACTTAAAAAAAGCCCAAGTCTCAAGTTCTCTTAATACCATTTCTCATGAGAAAAGCTGAGTTCTTTTCCTGTGTCAAGAGTAATTCGGAGGGAACTGCTGTTTAAAAAAGGATGTGTGAGGGAGGGAGTGTGCCCTGAAAGGCACAGAGAAGTAGACGCCCAAAGAAATAAGAGTCTCCCCTGCAACAGGAGTGCCAGTTGGATGTGTATGAATGACAGAGTGTAAGTCACAACACAGCACTTCGTGTTGTCTGACCTATAGCTGGACTGCTGCTCGCTTGAGTGTTTACATTTCAGAGACTCCTCAGTTACCTGTTCATCATGGTCACAGAGTTGCTATTATTATTATTTCTTAAATCTCTTCTCATGGGAAATAGTCACAGGGAAATGCTGCATCAGTAAAGATGCTTAGGGTCTGGGGAGAGATGCGGCTCACACCAGGCTGTGTGCCTGAGGCCTCAGATGTGTGAGGTTCAGTCCCTGAGATCGTCTGCCGGAGCTAAGCAGTGCCCTGGTCTGTCTCTTGCACTCTCAAAATCCCAGTGAACAAGCGTTTGAAAGAAAGAGTAAAGTTCTCAGTAATTGCGTTCAGAAAATACCCTGCTCAGAGTCCCCTTTATTTTATGGATTTGGAGGTAGAGTCTACTTTTTTATGGCCTCTAAGGTTATCAGCGGGGCTCTGGGCCTGTACTGTGAAGCTACTACTCCTGGCAACCATATTTTGCCTTTTTTTCCCCCCCTCCTATATTCTTCTACTTCATTGGATAGGACAGAGATATCGGGGCTAGGGGGAGACAGAGACAGAGATGCCTATAGACTTGTTTCACTGCTTGTGAAGTGTCCTCCATACAGGTGGAGAGTGGGGGCTGGAACCCAGGTCCTTGTGCGTGGTATTATTATGTGTGCTCAGCCAGCCGTGCCACCATTCGGCCCCAGTCCACTTTTTTAAAGTTATTTTACTCTTTTCTGTGGACACACACATAAGAAGTGAGCTTACCAACCAACAGCATTCTGAGCATAGTTTTCTTTTTTTTTTAAAGTTCTTTTTTAAATTATTTATTTTTTATTAATGAGAAAGATAGGAGAGAGAGAAAGGACTAGACATCACTCTGATGTATGTGCTGCCAGGGATTGAACTTGGAACTTCATGCTTAAGAGTCACTGCTTTATCCACTATGACCTGGACCACGAGCATAGTTTTCTTAATACCACTTTGGTAAGAGCTAAAAATCAGTGACCTTTGCCAAGGCAGAATGGATATGTGCCTGGGAAAAGGGATCCTCTGTCCAGGGCAACTCAGGCTGCTCCCCTAGAAGAAGGCAGCACATGGG
Source organism: Erinaceus europaeus (assembly GCF_950295315.1). Classification (NCBI taxonomy): domain Eukaryota; kingdom Metazoa; phylum Chordata; class Mammalia; order Eulipotyphla; family Erinaceidae; genus Erinaceus; species Erinaceus europaeus. The sequence continues at coordinate 9,361,133 of NC_080175.1, forward strand.
GCAGCCCCAGCAGAGGCCATGCCCTTCTTGGACACACTTGCCTTCTAGGTAGCAGCCACTGCAAAGACTGGCCTTCGTGGTGCGGATTGCTGGTGAGCAGAGCTCGCCATGTGGACAGGAGGGCCTCATGAGCATGGGCATTTTTGCCCATTTAGTATACTGTCATGAAGGGTGCCCAGCAGTCACACTGTGGGCATGTAACAGAGTCTGTGGACAGAAACAAAGAACCAGTTTGAGACACAGGGCCTCAGTTATATGGAGAAAGCTATGCCTGAAGCTTCTTGCTATACTGAAATGGATGATGAAACCTAAAAGCTCCTTATATCCCAGCGGCAAAGCTGTGTTGGGACTTCTTACCTCTCTTCTCCCACTGTTGCATAGAACCAGTGGCAGAATGAAACAGCTGTTTCTCAGTGCTGGTGTATTTTAGATGATGTCCTAGTAAAGTCTTTCAAATACCGCTGTTCCATCTTTTAAAGTCTCCTCAGGATTGGTTCAGGGATGAGTCTGGGCTTTGTGGGGCCTGGACCTCCTCTCTTTTCCTCTTTCTTTTCCTCTTCCTTTGCATAACCACTGTGTTACTTTAATAAAAAGAATACAGCTTGTAAATAGGAAAATTAATATATTTTTTTTGGAAGACCCTGTACAAATGAGGCCCCCTGACACAAACTGCATAGTTTGCTTCTGTTTTCATGCAGGAATCAGAGGAAAGCGCTATTCAGAATATCAGGCGCTAACTGTAAATAGGAATTTCTCGGCAGACCGGAAGCCAGAGAAGTAAATGATTTACATCAGTTGCTAAGAGAATGTGCCTCAGACTCCCAGCACTTGCCTATGAATGCTGTCATCCTCAAAACAGAAGTTACAGAAATGCATGCGGGGCTACAGAAATAGTAGAAAGAAGCTTTCAGCATTGATTGAGCCCCTAGGATCTACTAAACACTGGAGTGTTTACTTGGTTGATGTCATTTCACCCACAGAAAAGCCCTGCACACCTACTAATTATCCCTGTGTTACAGGTAAAATAATCTGAGTGTCAGAGATTTGAAAGTAATTTCCTCATGACTAGCATATGGTAATAAGGGTTTCAGTCAGAGCAATAAGATGTCAGAGTTAAAAAAAAAAAAAAAAACACACACACAAAAAAACAAATATGTCAGAGTTCTCCCTCTTAAAAAGCTGAAGACATATTTGTGGAAAAGATGGTTCAGAGAGACAATAACTGATGAGCCTGGACTCACCCTGCAGAAAATAAGTTGTGATTCTTTGGCCCTGAAGAGGTCCTCAAAAGATCAGGAATCCTAGCTGGGTGGTGGCACACCCAACAGAATGGACACTTTATCATACCCTAGGGTCCTGGTTCAGCCCCACCCACAAGGAGGAAACTCCACGAGCAGTGAAGTAGTGCTCCCGGTGCCTCTCCTCTATTCTCTTTCTCTCTGTGTCTCTCATCATCCATCAAAAGGAAAAAAATAATCAAAAGGAAACTGGAAGGTATCCAGAATCCACTGTCAGACGATGGAGACTGCCTCCTGATGTGATGGTCTCCCAGAGGATGGCGGCGGCTTGCTTACTGGGCTGGTCCCAGCAGGGGACAGAAAGTTCAGCGGGAAAGAGTTAAAGAATTCTCTCTTTCCACTTTATTCCCTTAGGTTGATAGCAGACCATGAACAGCCTGTAAAGCTTTTTTTTTTTTTTTTTTTTGAATGAGCTAGTTTTGACTCAGCATACATGCTAGAATAAACCGTGCCGTGGAGGTCAGGAGTGAAAATGTACTCAGTTATCTTAATTTTAGCAAATGACTACAACTCTCATTTTTTAAATAACGAGTCATTGAACTTGATAATAATGAAAGGTGCTGTGTACCAATGGCCTTTCTGTCTAATGCTGACCTGAAGTTTTGCGTGTGCTTCTCACACATCATATTTGTTATTCAAAGAAGCTATACATTTTCTATTAAGTTGTTAGTAGTATTCTCTGTTTGGTACTATTTTCGCAAGCTGTGTCCATTTTTAGAACTAGGATCTCCATTCTTCAGACTGTTTTCCCCTAGCTTAATTGTTTTGAATAGTTGTTTCTCTGCTACTTTGGCAAAAGTTCCCTAAGAGGCTTTCACATTTAAGTGGTGAAGCATCCAAATTAATTTTCTTTACCTATATCGGGATTGTTAGATCCTCAAGATCCTTAGTAAATGCTTTTACTCATTTCCCAAGGCACAATAACCTGTATGTTAAACAAGGATGACTTTTCTACACACCATATTTCTGCTAATATGTCTTATAAGAGAATTGTTTAAACTACTGAAAACTTTTAGAAAACTAGTGCAAAAAGATTTTAATATGGATGATGTGTCCCATTTTCCAATTTTTAAAAGAAGTTTAGTTGATGCACTGGTCCCAGCCCAATGTTTTGATTATATTAAAATATATGACATGGCGTCTTTTAACGGTTTTTAAATGGTTGTGATGCTACTACACATGTATAAAGTCGCCTCTTTCTGTGTTTGGCTAGAAGAAAAGATGTGGAGTGGGCTGCTACCTCCTGGCCTAAACGAAAGTGACGTTGAGTCAAATTCTGAAGATGAAGCCCCATTAGAGAACTCTGCACTGAACGTACAAGAAGAGACAGAAGATGGGGCCGTTAGAAGAACAGAAATCTCAGAGGAACCAGACACTGAAGCAGAGGCAAATGTGAATGCGTATGAAGAGTGTCCTTCTGGAATCCCCTTAGATATGTGGGAGGTAGGTCTTCTTTGATAAGTTCTCTTTAAAGTGTACACATTTTGCCACATGTGTCTGTGCCACAGACTATATATATATATATATTCATGACAGACAATAGGGAGGCTTGACTCAGAATAGTTTTTGTTACTTTGTGGTCAGATCATCGGCTACTCAGATACTTGTTTTCATGTTTCTTGTAATTTAGTTTTCATAAGAAGGGGGGAGGAAGAAACAGCTGAACTAGCTGCTTTGCTTAATATAGTACACAACGGATTAAACATATGTTTATTTATTTGCTAGGACAGAGACAAATGGAGAGGGAAGGGGAGATAAGGACAGAAAAAGAGAGACATCTGCAGCCTTGCTTCACTGCTGATGAAGCTTCCCCCATAGGTGTGGTTAAGGAGTTTGAGCCCGGGTCCTTACACATTGTAATGTGTGTCCTGAAGCTGCTGTGTTACTGTCTGGCCCTACACATCATTTCCTAACCTAATTTACTAAGATTTTGTTAAGACTTTTTGTTATCTATATGAGTCATTGAAATTCACACATCATCAGATGACTTTTTTAGGAAATATTTTTCTTTACTTATTAATGAAAGAGCAGAGAGAGACAGAGCATCACTTGGGCACATGTGATGCTGAGGATCGAACCTGGGACTTCATGCTTGAGAGTCCTGCATCCCCAATGATCTCCTTAAAAACAATGAACCAGAAAGGTATCTTCATACTTTTTGTGTGAAAATTGTGAAAGTATCTTAGAGAATAACAGATCTTAAGAATTGAACTGCATCCATTAAGTTGCTATTTTTATAAATGCTAGAATACTACTTTTGTGAATATGTTGTTAGATGCATTCCTTGCTTGAAAATATATATATTGTGTGTGTGTTTTTTTTTTCTCTTTATATAGAAATTTCAGGAATTACACAAAAAGCACTCTGAGCAGAAAACTTCAGCTTCAAGATTCAGAGGGAAAAAAAGAAAACGCTCCAGAAAAGGTGTTTTGCTTTCACTCAGGTCAATTAGGAATTAATAGTGCTAGTGTTAAGTTTTGACAGAGTTCTATAATTTGTAGTAAGCATATTTTTAAAATAAACAAATTACTTAGGTAATGACACTGCAAATTCTTTCCAGGCAAATTGAAGAATGAAGAAGCACCTCAGAGGTATGTGGGATTAAAAGTACTTTTCTGTTGTATGGTCAGGAGAGAGTTTATCAGGTAGGGCGTGTGCCCGCCTATGCGCATGTCCCAGGACTCAGGTCCCAGGACTCAGCCCCGGCACTCCATGGGAGTGCCATGGCACTGGGTTACATGCTGGTAATGTGGTTAGTGTCTGTCTGTCTCTAATGGGGTTGGTGTTTATCTGTCTCTGTCTGTGGGTCTGTGTGTTTCTCTCTCTGTCCCTCCTTCCCTGTAGAAATCGGTCTGGAAATGGTGAAATTGCATGTGTGTGAGGCCCAGACTTTGGCAGAGAATCTTTTCCTATTCCAGACTGTAGTGTAGGGAGCTGGGCTATTGGGCGCGTACCTGTTTGTGTGCACATGCTGCAGTATGTAAGGACCTAGGTTCAAGCCCCCAGTTCCCACCCGCAGGAGGAAAGCTTCACAGGTAGTGAAACAGTGCTGCAGGTGTCTCTCTCCCCCTCTTATGTCCCCTTCCCTTTCAATTTCTCTCTGCTTCTATCTAGTAAATAGTGAATAAATAAAATATTTTTTAAATAATGAAAACTTTAAAAATACAGTATTGTAGAATTTGTATTAATAGCTGAACTACTTGCTTGTAATACTATCAAACGTAAAAACTTTTGTTGGGGAGTCAAGTGGTAGCTCAGCGGGTTAAGCACATATGGTACAAAGCACAAGGACTGGTGTAAAGATCCCAGGTCGAGCCCCGGCTCCTCACCTTCAGGGGAGTCACTTCACAGGCGGTGAAGCAGGTCTGCAGGTGTCTCTCTTTCTCTCCCCCTCTTTGTCTTCCCCTCCTCTCTCCATTTCTCTCTGTCTTATCCAACAACAATGATGACATCAATAACAACAATAATAACTACAACAATAAAACAAGAGCAACAAAAGGGAATAAATAAATAAATATTTTTTTTAAAAAAAACTGTTCCGTTGGGAGGCCGAGCAGTGGCACATCCAGTTAAGTGCAAATATTACCACGCTCTAGCTCCTCGTCCCACCTTTACAACCAGTGAAGAAGGTCTGCAGGTCTGTATCTTTCTTTCTCTTTATCTCCCCCCCACGCCCCTCTAAATTTCTCTCTGTCCTGTTCAATAAAGCAGAAAAGAAAAAATGAAAAAGAAAAATGGCCTCAAGGGGTAGTGGATTTGTAGTGTGGCACTAAGCCCCAGCGTTAACCCTGGTGGCCAATTAAAAAAGAAAAAAAAAAAAGGGAGTCGGGCTGTAGCGCAGCGGGTTAAGCGCAGGTGGCGCAAAGCACAAGGACCGGCATAAGGATCCCGGTTCGAACCCCGGCTCCCCACCTGCAGGGGAGTCGCTTCACAGGCAGTGAAGCAGGTCTGCAGGTGTCTTTCTCTCCTCCTCTCTGTCTTCCCCTCCTCTCTCCATTTCTCTCTGTCCTATCCAACAACGACGACAACAACAATAATAACTACAACAATAAAACAAGGGCAACAAAAGGGAATAAATAAAATAAAATATTAAAATTTTAAAAAAGTATGTTGTAATATAGCTATAGTAATTGGTTTAAAGTGGTAAAAATACATTTTGTGTAAAATAGAAGTTACTATCTATTTTCTTACAGGGAACAGCCCTCAAATGAAGCCCAGTGGAAGGAGCTTACTCAGTATTTTGGAGTTAATGATAGGTTTGACCCTCCAGTTAAAAAGAAAAAAGTTGAGAAGGTAAGATATTCTCTAATTTCCTCTGTGTTAGCCAGTGGGAAATTAGCTCTGCCTAAGGTATTTCTTCTCATGAACTCATTGCTCAGAAAAAGCTAGAATGCCTACTGTCTGTCAGACAATATCTGCGTAATCAAGGAAATACTATAATTATAGATCATTTTTTAAAAGGGTAAAGAAATGAACAGAATGTAGTGAAGACATTAAAGTGGAGCTTTAGCTTATGTGATGTCATGCAAGACCTTTCTTAGTATATGCCAGTTTGCTCAGACTTCAAGGATGGGAAGGAAAGAGCCATTTATATAAAGGAAGCTAATGAGATGGGAGTACATGGTCAGGACCCTAATAAAATAAAAATAATAAATAATAACAACAACAATAATAATAAAGAGTTACCCTAGCATATTTGATGTCTACAGGAAGGTCAGCCTGGGTAGAATGGAATTAGCAAGGGGAGAGGCCTAAGAAAGGGAGAGCCAGGGAGTCGGGCAGCAGCGCAGCAGGTTAAGCGCAAGGACCAGCGTAAGGATCCTGGTTTGAGCCCCTGGCTCCCCACCTTCAGGGGAGTCACTTCACAGGTGGTGAAGCAGGTCTGCAGGTGTTTGTCTTTGTCTCCCTCTCTCTGTCTTCCCCTCCTCTCTCCATTTCTCTCTGTCCTATCCAACAATGACGACATCAATAACAACAACAATAAAAAACAACAAGGGCAACTAAAGGGAAAGTAAATAAAATATAAGAAAAATAAAATAAAAAATCATTTATCTTTAAAGAAAAAAAAGAAAGGGGGAGCCAGACATGATGGCAGAGGAGAAATGTTATGCATGTACAAACTATTGCATTTTGCTGTCGACTGTAAACCATTAATCCTCCAATAAAGAAACTTAAAAAAGCAAGCAAGCAAGCAAGAAAGACAGACAGATAGACACCTTAAGGGGCACAGTAAAGACAAGTCATGACAGTGCAGTTGAGACTCGAAGGTTTTAGGTCAAAGTAGGGCTATGATCTAAGGTATGTTTCTAAAACTGAAAAGATTGCTCTGGCTATATGGAAACTGGACTGGAGATGGCTGAATTGGATGAGAAAAGTTAGGAGACTCTTCTCGGCCTGAGGTGACAGTGGCTTAACCAAGAATGATGCTGCTGGAAATAGAGAAGCAGGGATGGATTTGGTTTATGTTCTGTGGCAGTAGAATTGCTAGCACTTGCATCTGGATTGCCTCTGGGGTGTGAGAAGAGAACCATTCAGGATTTTTGCTTTTAATGTGTACAAATACTGATGGAAAATAATTCTTGACAGAGAAGCAGTGGCAGAAGTCAGCCCTCCAACCTTCTGCTCCCCATAGAGACCTTTGGTCCGTCCTCCCAGAGGGATGAAGAATAGGAAAGCTTCCAATGAGGGGATGGTGACACGATATTCTGGTCGTGGGAACTGTGTGACTCTGTATGTACAAATCATACAGTCTTGTCGATTATTTGAAAATCACTAATAATAATAATAGTGAGAATAATAAAAAGCAATTGAAAAGTAAGAAAACACAAAGTAGAACTTGGACTGGAGTTGGTGTATTGCACCAAAGTAAAAGACTCTGGGATGGGAGGGAGGGTTCAGGTCCTGGAACAGGATGGCAGAGGAGGACCTAGTGGGGGTTGAATTGTTATGTGGAGAACTGGAAAGTGTTACACATGTACAAACTACTGTATTTTACTGTTGACTGTAAACCATCAATCCCTCCAATAAAGGAAAAAAAGAGAGAAAGGAAGGAAGGTAGAAAGAGAGAGAGAGAGAAAGAAAGAAAGAGAAAAAGAAAGAAAGAAAAAAGAGAGAGAAAATAATGCTGTGAAAGTTTGGGAGGGGAAAAGCTTTAGAGTTCTGACTTTGAGAGTTGCGTTTGAAGGTCCAGGTTGTGGTGCACCCGGTTGAGCTCACAGGTTTCAGTGTACAAAGACCTGGGTTCAAGCCCTCAGTCTCCACTTGTAAGAATGAAGCTTTGTGAGCAGTGAAGCGGTGCTGCAGGTGTCTCTCTTTATCTTTCCTTTTCTTCATCCCCATTTCCTCTCAGTTTCTTTCTGTTTCTATACACACATGCATAAATACATACATACATACATATATTTTTTTAAAAGTTCAGTTTGGAGCTTGGGTGATAATGGCGAATAGGAGTAAACTATTGGGAAGCTGAGGCAGGAGCTCAGCAGAGAGTCCAAGCTGCACAATTGGGAGTCATTCATCAGTAGACGATAGTGATACTTAGCATGGGTTTGAATAAATGAGAAACTTAAATATTCACACAGGGAAATGCTGACAGACTCCAGAAACATGAGAACTGGGCAGAGTAGTAGGCTAGGAGGCACAGGGACTTGGTTGAAACCCAAGTATATTGTATCCCATGTGCATAAACAAATGCTTCCTTTATTGATCATTGCTGTGTATACTGTGTTGTGTACACAAAAGCCATTTTTTGGCTAATCAGGCCTGACTTAAATCACATCCCTGGGTCACTGAGGGCACATGCATTAAGAAACTGACGCAAGAGAATTTTCCATGTGAATCTGGATTTCAATTCTTACAAGGACAATTGCCAACTTGTCCTTGGAGAATTGGAGCTTGGGTCAGTTCCTGGTATGACAGATTACTGTAATGAACAGTCTCCTTGGTCCCTCTGGCTCCTGTTGCAATAAGGAAGAGGTCTTGTGGGGAGGATGCTCTGGAAGGTAGCAACCGTAAAAATACCGGAGGACACTCCTGCTGACAGCAGGGTACAGGCACTTCTGGCTGACCTGCTTTGCTAGTGTCCCAGTCAGTGACTGACTAGACTGTCCTTTTGAGGAAAGGGATGATGAAATACTAGTTCTCCTAGGAAATAGTTTTCTTAAAGTTTTCCTTGTAAAAGAACAGTTTGATCTGTGAGTTAGGTAGTATGTTTTCACATAATTATTTTGACTTAGAATATCTAAATTGTTTCTTTGTGGAGTTAAAGTATGGAGTTAAAATTTTTAGTCATTCTAAAATATAGAAAACTTTGAGTGTAATGTTTTTACAGTCTGCCTTTATTAGACTTCTACTATTTCTATATTTATATGAAATCATGCCAGTCTTGAAGCTGACCAGATGTAGTTACTCTTACTTGCTGTCTGGCATTTGGAATTTGTGTAGAGTAACTTTAATAAAGGATACTCAGATTCTTCCTGAGGAAATATTTTGTCTAGAATCAGTTTTAGTAACTGTTGTTCAGTTTCACACTATGCATTAGATGTAGTCGCAAAATGTTTTTTATTTCTTAATTGGGGGATTAATGTTTTACATTCGACAGTAAATACAATAGTTTGTACATGCGTAACATTTCTCAGTTTTCCACATAACAATACAACCCCCACTAGGTCCTCTGTCATCCTTTTTGGACCTGTACTCTCCCCTCACCCACCCACTCACCCCAGAGTCTTTTACTTTGGTGCAGTACACCAACTCCAGTTCAGGTTCTACTTGTGTGTTATCTATCTTTAAAAATATATTTACTTTGGGTAGAGACAGAAATGGAAGGAGAGAGAGAAAGAGAGCAAGAGATAGAGACAGACACACTTGCAGCACTGCTTCACCACTTAGGAAGCTTTCCCCCTGCAAGTGGGAACCGGGAGCTTGAACTCAGATCCTTACGCACTATGGTGTGCGCACTCAGCCAGGTGCGCCACCGCCCAGCCCTGTTTGCACTATGGTGTGCGCACTCAGCCAGGTGCGCCACCGCCCAGCCCTGTTTGCACTATGGTGTGCGCACTCAGCCAGGTGCGCCGCCCAGCCCTGTTTTATCTTTTTAATTGCCCTCCAGGTTATATCTGGGGCTTAGTGCCTGCACCATGAATCCACCACTCCTAGTAGCCATTTTTTCTCTCCCCCCCTTTCTTCCTCATTAAATAGGATAAGAAAAATGGAGAGGTGAGGGGAGACAGGAGAGAGAAAGAAAGACACCTGCAGACCTGCTTCACTGCTTGTGAAGTTCTCCCTACAGGTGGGGAACAGGATTTTGAACCCGGGTCCTTGTGAGTGGTATTATGTGTGCCACCTCCTGGTCCCCAAGGCAAATATGACTTTAAAATAAGATTTTTGTTTAAAGGAAAGATCACTGATTTTTTTTTTTTTTTTTTTTTTTTTTTTACCAGAGCACTGCTCAACTCTGGTTTATGGTGGTGTGGGGGATTGAACCTGTGACTTCAGAACTTCAGGCATGAGAGTTGCTTTGCATAACCATTATGCTATCTACCCCACCCCAAATCATTAATTTATTTCATAGTCACTCATTTGTCTATTTTATAAGTCTGGATTCCCCCCTACCCCGTTTTTAACTTATAATTTAAAGGTTTTTTTTTTTTTTAAGTGATTTATTTATTTATTTAGGTAGGTAGAGATGGAAATTGAGAGGGAAGGAGGGAAAGAGAGCGAGAGAGACTGAAACATCCCCTCTGCGGGTGAGGACCAGGAGCTCGAACCCGGGTCCTTATGCACTCTGATGTAGGCACTCTGCCGGGTGCACCAGCATCCTGCCCCGGGTCTGGGTTTTCTCAGTGGTAGACACTTCTCCATATGTTTGCTGTCTAGTTGTGCCAGTCCCCTGAACAAGGAAACTCAGGGTGACCGTACTCATATTTGCCCAGGACTTTGCCAGCACTTAGTAGTCTACAAGTATCAATACATGCAAGCGTAAAAAGGGGAAGAAAGGACTTAGTGTAGCCGAAGTATTTCATTTTCTCTTGGAAGTTCAGCCTAATGGCATTCCAGCAGGTTCATACGCATCCTTTGGTTGGGGGCTGATATTTCTCAGGCGTGCCTGCTGTTGTGCTAAAGTTTGTACTGTGAAACCAACAGAGTAAATAGACATTAAAGGATGTCCACATTGGAGGCACCCAGATAAAAGCCATGAAAAAAATGTAAGACCAGCGGATACTAGCTTATGCTCAGACATCTAGAGAGGATCATGAAAATCTGTAGTGTAGTTTGGAAAAAATTAGCGTCTATTTCTAGTCAATTCTTTCTCTGGAGCTGGTTTGCTACCATACCTCAGAACCTTTTTATCCTTGATTCATTCATTCATTCTCAAGAATTGGAAGACAAAGCAAACTTTTTAATTTCTTGTCTGTTGTGCTCTGTGGTGTCTTGCTTCTCCCCAGCCCCCTTTTTGGAACACAGCCAAGCTAAAACTTGCTCAACCCAGGATGTGTATTTACAACACTGCTGTCACCTGCTTCCCTCACAAAGCAGAGGCTTTTCTTTTTAAAATGTAATCTTCCTAATATCCAAAGCTGTTTTAAAGTGTTCTTTGTATTAAATAAAGCTATAATTGTGTCTCTGGCAGCAGTTCTGGGACTTACTAATAATTCTGTAATCATAACATAATTATTTGGAATCTATGTGGGAATTTCTTTAGAATAAATTTCTCTCATTAATTTCATTATGGTCTCAAGTATTCTCGCACTGAATCAATTTGATTACTCAGCACTCATTATTGAAGTCGTTTCAGGTGTCCTGCCTTTTGGCATGAAAAACTTGAGGTGCTTATACTAATTTTTAGATTCATTGCACAATGTCTTGTGACTTTTTTTTTTTGAGGGTAGATTGCTGTTGTATGCTCTAGCTTTTTTTCAAGCTTTTATTAATTTTATTCTTAGCAAAATTCTTTCTCCAGCTAGAATCTCACTGGAATGTCACTATGCAGGTCAGATGAGAGGATGGCGATTTCGGGTGGGCGGGGAGAGAGGAAGAGAGTGGAGTTTTGTGGAAATGGGGCTCACATGGGGGTTGAGGCTGGAGAATCCTGGGGCACTGGGAAGTTCCCTTGGTGTTGAATAATTACAAAGCGTTCTCTTGATCCTCTGTGATCCCCAGGGCTGGTGGCTGGGGCCAGTACTGTTCTCACAGATGAAGAGAACAAAGCCCAGCATAATTATCTCAGAAAACCAATCTAAGGACTTAGAAAGAGAAATGAAATTTTTATCCGTCACTTTGCTCTAAAGGTAGATTTTTCTGAAGTGATAACTTGGTTTTTAACTTAGCGATCTCAAATAATTTAAAGAAATTCTGTAAATGCCCATGTGGATGGTTGGTCCTTGTTAAACTTAGTGCCTGCAAATTTAGTCAGCATTTGTAGTACTGTCTTCTGATATCTGCAGCAAAATGTATTATTGTCTCTTAGGAACCTGTTACTGGCCTCAGATCGTGCCCCACCTGTGGCACACTCTGTCCCGAAGTTGGTCTTTATTAAGATATCTTCAGCTAAATTCTAATTCCTGCCAGAAGAAGTATTCGAAACAGCACACAGGGGTCCTGAAGAGCATCAGTACCCTTTATGAAAGGCATTACAGATAAACAGTTCCTAAAAATGTTGCTCTTGGGTTCAGTTTAAATTTTTTTTTTTTCCCATGTGATATCTTACTGATTCAAAGTTGAATTGTGTCTCATGCTTGGGAAGAGCTGTGATGATATAAGGCGAACCTACCTTCCTTCCTTCCTTCCTTCCTTCCTTCCTTCCTTCCTTCCTTCCTTCCTTCCTTTCTTCATCTTTATTAGATAGAGACAGCCAGAAATCGAGAGGGAAGGGGGTGATAGAGAGGGTAAGAGACAGAGACACACATGCAGCACTGCTTCACCACTTGTGAAGCTTTCTCCCTGCAGGTAGGGACGAGGGGCTCGAACTAAGGCTAACCTTTTCTTTGTCTCACTGGCATACTGATGTTTACAGCAATGTGAATTTCTTGAGTGACTACTATATTCTAAAAAAAGACTGCTAGATATTTTACATGTTTTTTTTTTTTACCTTTACCATAGTCTTGCAAAGAATGTATTATTGTTCTCAGTTTACATGTAACTTAACAACTTGTAGAGACTTAGGAACTCCAGTTTATTTGGTCAGTAAGTAGAGGAGCAAAAATTTGAAGTCAGATCTGACTTAGCAGCCATGTTCTTTGTATTGACGTGTGATCTTAAGGTGACAGAGATGTTTTACTGATATTTTTCACTGCTGTAAGCATTTTGGATATGTTGAGATGTTAATATTTTCTGATAGAACCAGAAAGTTTGGGTGAGTATATGAAACTAGAAATTTTTCAGAGCTAAATGGAATAGTGTATTTTACTTGAATAAACTGACCCCTAAAAAAAGAAGGGAGGGAGGAACAGATAAACCTGATGAAACTTTGTTGATAATCATCATAATAAAAAGCTTTTAAAATAACTAAAACCAAGACTGAACATATGAGTTGAATCCTAGGGCTTTATTTCTGGGAGAGAACCTTGGTCACCCAAGCTAATGTTCTCATTTTCTTTAAGGAAATTGAGGCTTCTGAGTTAAGTAGCTCATTTGCACAGAGCTGTGACCACATTTCCGGCCTTCTGGTGCAGTGTTCTTTCTTCTCTATGAGGCCATCTTCCTTAGATCTTGCTCTGAATTGGTGGAGGGAATGGGAGCTGGTTAATGGTAAGAGACTTGTGATTTTATCTTATTTATTTTTAAAGGGAAAACTGTAAGCTCTGAATGAAGCTCGTACAGGTTCTAGGAGAGGGGAGTGTTAGCCACCTACCCATCCACCCCAGTAATCACCTACAAGCTGTTGCTCCTTGTTAACCAGAGGGAGTCAAGCTTGCAAAATGCTGTACAAAAGTGTTAGATACTTGGAAGGAAAGAGATTGCTATGTAGAATGAGCAGGACAGTCTTGGGGATGAATCCTCTTGCTGGTCACTGCTGAGACGAAGACAGATTGAGGTGTTGTCGGCCCCAGGACTTGTGCTGCAGCAGAAATGGAAGTTTGTTGATATATGAAAACAAAATACTAAGATCAGAGATGCCTCGTATTCTGGTTGGGGAAGAGAGACCGTATGTTAGCATTTCATAAATACTTTATTCCTAGTCTCAAAATAAATGACAGGTAGAGGTTTTAGATGATGGTACTATGCTAAGCTTGGGAGTCTAGGTGGAGAAGACTCTCTCCACACTGTGAAGGACCCTATTCTAGTCATCAAAGAGTCATACATAAAGAAATGCGGGGGAGGGAGAGGAGATAGGTGGTAGCACAGTGGGTTAAGTGCACATGGCACAAAGTGCAAGGACCGGATTAAGGATCCCGGTTCGAGCCCCCGGCTCCCCACCTGCAGGGGGCCGCTTCATAAGTGGTGAGGCAGGTCTGCAGGTGTCTACCTTTCTCTCCCCCTCATTATCTTCCTGTCTTCTCTCAATTTCTCTCTGTCCTATACAACAGCAACAGCAACAACAAGGGCAACAAAAGGGAAAAAATAGCCTTCAGGAGTAGTGGATTCATAGTGCAGGCACCAAGCCCCAGTAATAACTCTGGAGGCAAAAAAAAAAAAAAATGCAGTAAACTGTGACTACTCTTTACCCCGGGATATTGTTATCCCAGTACTGTGGTTGTGGAATTCTCTTGGGAACCTCTGAAAGCAAGACTGGATACAACCATGGATCCCTGCACTGTAATGCTAACTCTCTCAGACCGAGCGAATGAATGCCACCTGAGGGGAGCTGGGCCAGTGCACCACACTAGCCGCTGTGTCTGTCACTAGTGAACTTAGAGCTGGAGAGAGGGCAATGTGTCTGGCCAGCCAGTGCTGGGAGGGACATGGAGAGCAGTGTCAGCATGGTGAGGAGTGGGCGACAGGGCCAGTGGGTGGGTTGGGATGAGGAAACTTGGCCTAGAGGAGTTAGCATTTGACATGAGACTTATCAGCTTGATTAGCGGTCAAATGGAGAACAGCAGCAGGGGCCTAGAGACTAGGAAAGAGAGCCATGCCTAGACAAGGCTGAGGAATCATTCTGGCCTCCTCCTGTGAGGGGCTTCGGAGGCTCCACCAAAGGGGGAAACAAGTGGGAGTGGTTTTTTTTTTTTTTGCGGGGGGGAGTTATGACTTCTTTTTGTTTTATTTCTTTATTGGGGGATTAATAGTTTACAGTCGACAGTAAAATACGATAGTTTGTACATGCGTAACATTTCCCAGTTTTCCACATAACAGTTCAGCCCCCACTAGCTCCTCCTCTGCCATCATGTCCCAGGACCTGAACCCTCTCCCCCACCCCAGAGTTTTTACTCCAGTGCAATACACCAACTGACGGTAGTGTTTTAAGCTGGTTAATGACATGGTATCTGCTTTAGAAAGATAGAACACCAGTGTGGAGATGGTTATACTGTTCCAACCAAGTGATGGCAAGCCCTCCCCTTTTTTTTTTATCCCAGAAAAGAGAAATGAGAGACTTGAAAAAGAGTTAAAATAAGAACTAGGAATCAGAGACATTGAAGATTCCATCAGGGTGACTAAGGGTGACAGTCCGCTCTGACGGAGAAGCAAGGCAGGAAGGGATGAGATTATTTTTAGACGATAAAAAATTGAAAACCCTCTCTTGCAAGGCCTTCAGTATGAAGGTAAATAGCAAGTAGCAGGAGATGTTGCTCTTGATAGAGGTCTGAGGTCAGATATTTTGAATTATTCATGGGTACAAAACAGCATATAAGTAGTTGAGTCAGAAGCAAAGGGCCAGTCAGAGGCCCTTGAAGAGTCAGGAGCAAAGGGCCAATCAGAGGCCCTTGAAGAGTCAGAAGCAGAGGGCCAATCAGAGGCCCTTGAAGAGTCAGAAGCAAAGGGCCAATCAGAGGCCCTTGAAGAGTCAGAAGCAAAGGGCCAATCAGAGGCCCTTGAAGACTGCTCTAAGGAGCAGCAGACTTTAGAGAGGTGTTTGGGAAGGTGGTTTTAAGAATGAGGGAAACAGTTGATAGAATGGAAGGTCCAGGGAGTCCGGTGGTAGCGCACTGGGTTAAGTCCACATGGCGCAAAGTGCAAGGACCGATGTAAGGATCCTGGTTCGAGCTCCCGGCTCCCCACCTGCAGGGGAGTAGCTTCACAGGCGATGAAGCAGGTCTGCAGGTGTCTATCTTTCTTTCCCCCTCTGTCTTCCCCTCCTTTCTCCCATTTCTCTCTGTCCTATCCAACAACAACAACATCAATAACAATAACTACAACAATAAAACAACAAGGACAAGAAAAGGAAATAAATAAAAATATATTAAAAACAACAGAAACAACAGTTTGCTCCACCTGTAGGAAGGAGGTGGTGAAGCTTAAAGAAAAAAAAAAGAATGGAAGATCCAACAGCATGGCAAGTGGTGGCAGAGAGGGAGCAGGACTTTGAGTGGGTGGGGCAGCTGATGCAGTTTTCTCAGAAGAGAGGCAGGTTGAAGAAACTGGGCTTGAGCTATGGTTGGGAGCAAGGAAAAGAGGCTTAGCATCCCCTCAGGTTTCCTAGGGTGACTGGGGGAGGAACAGCCTTGACTCTTTAAGGACACCCCCTGGTGTTTCCATAATCTTTTTAGGCAAATTGTGTGTGAGTGTTTTAGGTCTCATTTCAACAAAGGCTACACAGGAACAAAATTTCTCTTAGCCATACTCTAGCGGAAGAAGCCTTCTGCGGACTTCTTCATTGGATAAGGAGAGAGTCGTCAGTTAACTGAAACTGTGGAAGTTAGAGGGTACATCAAACAAGCCATTGTTAGGATAGTATCTTCTTAAGTCAGAGTACTGTTCCATAGATGTCTGTTGAGTTCTACCTAATCTAATTCTCCCGTGAAAGTTTGAATTGTGATTTCCTGAAGTGTCTTCAACCACTACCGAAAAACATTTCCACAGAAAAATTAAATTGATGTATGGACTCTTCCTCCCATGTTTAATATCTAACTTAGTACCCTTAGCACGGACCAGGAGGGGCTAGTGACTGAAGGTCTCAGCTACAGGTGCGGGCAGGGGAGGAGGGAAGAGGGGGCTGGCAGTAGTCACTGGGGGTCTCACCACTGACAAACCCTGGCCTTGGCCAAATTTGTGAGTGTAAACCTCTGTCTCCTGACCTTCAAAACAGAGTAGCAGTATTATCTCGTGGAGTTGTCATTCGAATTAATGAGCTTTCTTACAGTGCGAAACCCAGCGTCTACTTCATAAACAGGCGGTGATGTCAGTTTTCATCATTAACCTTGTTCTTAGCCCTCAAGTCACAAGACAAGGTGCACGCCTTCTTTTTCTTAATGCAAGAAGGGATGTGACCTAGGATAAGCCATCTGATGCCTCTGAGCTGCCTTTTCAGAAAAGGGCCGTGACAGCACCGATGGTGCCTTCTGGGGCCGTCATGAGCCGTGTGGCTTTCTTTCCTGCTTTTAAGTTTTAGGTTTCTTTTCTTTCTAGTCAGGCCTCGAGAAGAAGATTGACCAGGCTGTGGATGAGTGGAACATTGAGGAAGCTGAGGAACTCAGCAACCAGCTCGCTACTCGAGAGGTAAGTCAGACTAAACAGCCCCCCCCCCCCATTTTTTGGCATTTACAGTTTTCCCAAAACGAATGTACATGCTTTCACTGAACATGAGTGAGTTAATATTCAGATATTTTGATCTAAGTCTTCCCTTTCTGTCCATTTTCTTCCCTCATCCTGCCATTTGTTTCAAAATTCTCAGCTCACTACTTATCTTTAATGATTTTTAAATTACTGCAAATCAAAGCTAAAGGTGGGCTTGGGAGACAGCATAATGGTCATGCAGAAAGTCTGAGGCTCTGATGTCCCAGGTCTCCACTGCCCTCCCTCCTCAACACCATCAGAAGTCAGAGCTGTGCAGTGGTCTGCGAAAACAAAAACAAAAACACAACAACAAACTCGTGCTGGAAGTGATAATCCCCAATCCCTGATGGACAGTCAGCCTTGGGCTCTACCTGGTTCAGAGAACTTTCTGGTAGGCTTGATTAAAAGACTCACCTTTTCCCCGCTTGTATCTGTAACTCAGTTTAACAGCTGCTGGGACAGTTGTGCTTGAATGTCACATCTCAGTGTGTGCTTAATGCTTGCTTCCCAGAATGCTCCCTTATTGCCTCTTCTCACATTTCCCTCAGCTCTGAAGTAGTTTTGGCTGTTTTTAAACCTAGACTTTGGTATCATTGATTGACATAGTGAACATGCTTTTTCCAAGTGCGTGAGACTTCCAGAAAAGTCTGTCTTGCACCCTGTAGGAGGACTGTGTTTCCATTTGGGAATCGCTGGTAGCCGCCACTAGGAAAAGTCACATGTAGAGCAGAGGGCTTATGGGCATGTTTGGATGGATGGATGGATGGATGGATACGCATTTCTGCTGTTGGGGCCTCCTGCCTGTATGATCCTACTGCTCTGTGCAGGCTTTCCCCGCCCCTTTCATTTTCACTTAGAGACAGGAGAGGAGAGATGCCACAGAACTGACTCACTGTTCATAGGGCTTTGCCCTTATTACTCTTTCTAATGTTCTGATCTGGCTCTGGGCACTCTGATCAGGGTTCTTATACGTGGTGAAATGTGTTATCTCCTGGGAAACAGATAGATAGGTTGGATCAGATATTACTTATTTTTATGAAAAGGGGAGACCAAAGCCCCTCTCTTATTTTTTTAAAGTTTTTTTTAATCTTTTATTTTTATTTTTCAAATTTTTTATTATCTTCATTTATTTGATAGAGACAGCCAGCTATCGAGAAGAAAGGGGAGATAGAGAGGAAGAGACAGGGAGACACCTGCAGACCAGCTCACCACTTGTGAAACTTTCCCCTTGGAGGTGGGGACTGGGAGTTTGAACCTGGGTCCTTGAGCATTGTAGCACATGCACTCAACCAGGTGCGCCACCACCCAGCCTCCACTTATTTATTTTTTAATGAGAGAGATGGAGAGAGACAGAGAGAGAGAGAGAACAACCAGAGGACTGGTCAGATTTGGCTTATGATAGAGCTAGGACCTGGATAGCTTTCCTTCTTAGCTTCTCACCACCCTCTTCACCTCCTTCTTAAACTATAGCTATTCTGTGATGCTTGATCACATAGGAAACATCAGCAATTGTCTGTCCCATACTGGCTTTTCCCACTGTCCTTTGCTACTGAGGGAACATTTCCCTAAAAGAAAAGTAGTGGAAGTCACACAGCAGTGAATTCTTCTGTGGCAGTGTTTTACTTTTCTACCATCAGGTGTCAGAAACATCCACTACTGATGGCTATTTGTTTTCTTTCTTTTCTTTTTTTTTTTGAACTACTGGGTTATTTGACATTCAAAGAATTTTAATGTTTGCTTTTTTTCTTTCAAGATTCATCCCTCCCTTCCCAGATGATGACATCTCTTGTGCTTTCAGTTTGACGTTTCCTCTGTTTCATCTTTAAAGTAGTCATGTTTTGATTTCAGTGATTATAGCATTCGTGGAGTATAATAGCATCTTACTAATCTTCCTTTAAAATAGAAAATCCAGGCGTTAGCTTTTAATGAAATGGATTTGATAGTGTGATGAATGGTGCCACAAACTAGGTAGGGCTTACTGTCAGTTGTTGAGTCTTCAGCATGATGTTATCTGGACCCTGTTCCTACACATGAACTCTGTGCCGGCACTTGCTGACTTAAAGGTGATGTGATCACCTTGAAAATCCCATTCAGCAAACATAGCCTACTGCTTATTGGTAACTAGTGGGACTGTTCCAAGGCTTTGTCACTTGGAACTTGCTTTTCCATAATAGTCCCGTTGGAATCTAGCTTTTTGGCTAGTCCAAGTATACTCTACGTAGTAACTTTTGCCTGCAGTAGGTCTGATCTCCCAAGTTTGGAGGACCTGGCTAAGAAATGTCAGGGTATAGGGTGGAGGTAGATTCTTGTTGGGTCGGAAGTAACTCCACTAGCTAATGAAGGCTTCAAGGACAGCGAGAGGTGGCACAACAGGTCATCACAGTGGGGACAGTGGGTGGCTCAGCGTCACACGGACTATCAGGGACTGAAAGGCAGAGGCAGCGGTTCTAGTCCGTGGTCCGGACCATACTTCAACAAGAGGTGTGGAAGCCTTTCATCAGCCTGCTCTGAGTATCTACTTCATTTGGACCAAAAAAGACTTTGTCAAGTATCCCTCTTCACGCCACATGTTTGAACATGAGTCTCTTTAAAAATTTTCGGAATCTAGCAGATGCTAGTGCCCTCAGCACTTGGCTTCCCTTAGCTGACTAGATAGTTGCAGTCAAGCTGAATTAAAGGTAGGCACATAGTAAAAGCCACCAGAGCCTCAGGGTGTGGCTGTGTTTCCAGGCAGCTCTCGTCTTCTGTATCTTCACTTGCTCGCTCTCTCAAGCATCCTGGGATTTAATCCAGCGTCCTACTGTCATCGTGTGCCCCCTCTGCCTTTTCGAAGACCCGAGTTGTAGATTTTGTGACCTGTTCCAAATAATGAGGATTCATTCTGTGACCCAGAGTTCACAGATTAGTACGTTTCCTCAGCTGTCATGTGAAGGAAGAAAGGAATCGAAGTTCTCATCTGTAGCACTGAAACGTGGGCTCCTAGGTGAGAGAGGGAGAGCACACCGGCCAAGGAGTGTGTGTTCTGCCCTGCATGAGGCTTGGGTTTGAGCCACCAGCACCATGTGGGAAATGCCGTGGCATCGGAGGAAGCTCCAGTGTCGATCTCTTCATCTCTGTCAGAATGAGAAAACTGACCCAGAATGGGGAAACCCTAGCTGTATACACACACACACACACGCACACACACACACACGCTTCAGGTAATCCATGGCTGACCAGTGTTGTTTCTTTCTGTCTTTTCCTATTAGCATCCTGACCAAAGGCAAGGGAGGTTCACAGAGAAGCATTTCCTTTATAGCAGTTTGTCTTCCTTCAGCAAAGATTACAGTGTTGAAATTTTAGGAGTGAAACATGTTTCATTTCTTTTCTTTGTTCTTTTTTGCCTCCAAGGTTATTGCTGGGGCTCAGTGCCTGCACCATGAATCCACTGCTCCTGGAGGCTACTCTTTCCATTTTTGTTGCCCTTGTTGTAGTTATTACTGTTATTGTTATCAGAGCTGTTGTTATTGGATAGGACAGAGAGAAATGGAGAGAAGGGAAGACAGAGGGGGAGAGAAAGACACCTGCAGACCTGCCTCACCACCTGTGAAGCGACTCCCCTGCAGGTGGGGAGCCGGGGACTCGAACTGGGATCCCTATGCTGGTCCTTGCGCTTTGCGCTACCTGCGCTTAACCCTCTGCACTACTGCCCGACTCCCGAACATGTTTCATGTCTATGAATTGGTTTATATGGTGCAGAGGAATGAAGCAGGACCTCATGCCTGGATAGTGCTGCTAGCCACCTGTTGGCCACATTTCTACCCCATGTATTTAAGGGGGTGGGGGTGTGGGGGGAGGGAAAGGGTGAGGAGAGAAACACACAGAGACACCAGATCACCATTCTGCCGCTTTTGAAATTCCTGCGGCGCTGTGTACACTGCTTTCATGTGCTCCCTGGTACCAGGGATTGAATCTAGGGCCTCACACTTGTGAAGGCAGCGGCTTTATTTTATTCTACGTACACATATTCCCCGGTGGGTTTATCTCTGGCTCGGTGCTGACACCGCAAACCCATGGCTCCTGGCAGCAATTTTTTTCATTTTTTTCTTTCTATTTTATTTTTATTTGACAGGACAGAGAGAAATTGAGAGGGAAGAGGGAGAGAGGAAGACACCTGCAGACCTGCTTCACCACTCATGAAGCGTCCCCACTGCAGATGGGGAGCCGGGGTTCAAGCCTAGATCCTTGTCCTTGGTGATATGTGTGCTTAACTGCCTAGCTTTCTACCTCCCTTCCTTCCTTCCTGTTAGTGATTGACAAAATTATAAGATAAGGAGCATAATTCCACACCAGAGTTCTGTGGTTCTGTTTTATTATTCATCTTTATTTGGGAAACCAAATCTGAAATGTTGCTTAAATGAGATACCAGTTTATAGACTTTGACATATCTATCCGTGTAAAATCTCTCAGAAAACCCTACTGACAGTCTGATATAATTTTCCTGAATTTTAGAAGTAAGTGCTGGAGCCTTGCTTTAGTAAGTAGGCAGCCCTCAGGATGATTGGGGGACAGTTGTCCTCCAGCAGAGGAGATGGGTCACTGGTGGCCTTGTGTCCACCAGCCTTGCGTGTCACCGCTTGCCTCCGCTGCCAGGCAGGGCACTCGGGGCTCTGCTTTCTCTGCTCTTTGAAGCCGCTGTCATAGCACATACATAGCTGTGCCTCGGGGGCCTCAGAAGTGTGCCCTGTCTTTGAGGATGCCAGCTTTCTCTTTTGTTTAGCCATGCTACTGGTTTAGAAATGGGAATTGCTTAATACTAAGCATTTTCCATTGCTCTACGACAAATGAAAACGTTGTAGCAATATATTTTTAGCATTCGTAAGGAAAGTAAACATTTTCCTCGAGTGTTTTTTTTTTTTTTTGCAACTTCCATAAAAAATATGTTTTGTTCTAGCAAAAAAAAAAAAAAAAAAAAAAACAGTTGTCATTAGTGTGAAGATAAAAAATTTTATTAAAAGGAAAAATAATTTGGGGCCTGCTCTTTTCCTTGTATAAATAGAAAAACATCTGGAAAGTGTTTAGTGTTCAGGCACAGACATTGGAAAGATCCTGATGTCGTGTTAATTAAGCAACCGTGAAGAGTAACTAAACTAATCAGGATGAAATTCTTGAATAAATAGTTTAGTTTGAGGTTTAGTTTTTCATATGTATCCCCTCAGTGCCAATCACCGTGGATATGAGAGATGGGATTTCGAGAAGTAAGTAATTGTGAGTTTGGGACAGAGACCCTTTATGAATTAAATGTGTACGTGCATGGTAGGTGTCCTTTTTGAAATCAGGTATATTGGGTTTTAATCAGTACCATTTTCTTTTTTGAAGAAGCAGTGACTGGGACTGGCTGATAAAAGCCTCTGCTCAGAGGCACAGATCCCAGAGTTCTTAAAAAGCTTTCTCCAGCCATAATAAGTGAAACTAATTTTTGATGTTTAACGTTTATAAGCTTGTGAAACCAGTAGGGCAGCATCAAGTACTGAGAAAAAGGAAGCCAAACAAGTAGAAGTACATGTGAGAATGGACCTTGAAAAACACTTCCTGGGGAAAAACAAACAAAACAAAACAACACAACTCACTCCTTGTGCCCAAACAGGCACACGCTTTTCAAGAATCATATCCCCAGAAGTTGATGGTGACACATAATCTGACATGGTGTGTGTGTGGGGGGGGGGAGGGCGGGTAGGTCATGTGTTTGAAGCCTAGATTGTGCTGTCATCCATGGAGTGATTTTCAGTGTGCTCTGAGGAGAGATGAAGTGGAAAACTATGCTTGAATTTGTTTTATATTAATACAGCTGCTCTGGTTTGAAAGAGAAAAAAAAGGAAACCTTTTAAAAATCTTATCTGTCTACCTTCACACATATAATAGTAATGGAATATATTTGTGGCTTGTTTAAAATTAAGGACCAATGCCTAGATTAGTTAAGGAGGCCGCAGCACCTGGGTTGAATCTCACATTTTGGGGGGAAGGGAATTTTTCTCTAGGCATCTTCACACTGCTCCACGCTAGGCAGAGGCCAATCTGGTTTGGCATCACAGAGCGTCTACCATTGAGTGAGTCGCACCTACTAGATTATTGTGCCCTGGTTGCTTCCAGTTATGCTCA
Source organism: Erinaceus europaeus (assembly GCF_950295315.1). NCBI lineage: Eukaryota > Metazoa > Chordata > Mammalia > Eulipotyphla > Erinaceidae > Erinaceus > Erinaceus europaeus. Next base: position 9,384,220 of record NC_080175.1, read on the forward strand.
TGTGAGGAAGAGAGGGAGATTGAGGGGCTTTGTTTGAACTTTGTATAATTTGTATCCTGAAAGATTTTTTTCCTCTCCTCTACCTTCTCCTCCTTCTTCCTCTTCTTCTTCTCCTCTTCCTCCTCCTCTTTCCCCTCTTCCCCTCCTCCTCCCTCCTCTTCCTTCTCCTCCTCAAATAGAGTGGTCTTTGGCAGCACCAACTGCATTTGATTCCTTGCAACCCTGGTATGTCACGTTGATTGTGGTGATTTCATATAACCTAGAAAGAATAGTCATGGTGTTCTCTCACAATGTGTAAGACACTGCTATTCATATGCTAGGTGTTTTGGTTATAATCTGTGACTCTTTTAAAGTCTCAAACCTTCCATTTATAGTAAAAATTGATAGTGTTTCATATTTAAAAACCTGTGCTTGAATTTAAGAATAGAAGCCCAAGGCATAATGCAGCCTTCAGTGATGTTGTTGAGCAAAGCATTTAATTAGAATCTAGCAAGCTATCCCAAGTATTAATGATATAAGCATCCTCTTTTAATAGCATTCTCTTTACAAACAAATGGCATATTGGCAGTGTGAGTGAAACTGAGAACTTAATTTTCTCCTGTTTATTAGGCTACTTCATTATTTAATTCTAAAACACATGTAGTGTTGAAATATTAATAGTATGTTAATACTACTATTAAGTAGGAATGGCAGTTCTCAGAACTTAAAGTTTGAAATGACCGAGTTATTCCCTTTACTAAATTAATTAAGTACTCTCTAAATGAACTAAGTGCTTTCTTATTTGTGAGTTATTAATCTGTAGCCTAAACTCTATTTTTACAGCAATTTCACAGAAAGCATGAAGCTGTTCTCATTAAATAGGGTTATACATGAATTTGAGGAAGTAGTTGCTGCATTTTCTTTTAGTATCCAAGAAGTGATCCTTTCTCAGAAGTGCTCCCAACACTATAGCTGTTGTTCTGGTATTTAGAAATTCTCCAATAGTTTGCTATGTTGTCATTTTTCTTGAGTGTGTTCTGACTATAGCTCACCCCCCCCACACACACACACTTATTAGTTTTATGTTGATGTGCATGCTAAGTAGTCTTAATGGAGTGATTGCTTGAATTATCTGTCTCGTTATAGATGCCCCAAATAAGACAGTTTCACACTACTGCCTGTGGAAGTGCTTGGAGCATTTCCCCTCTCTATCTCTGATGTTGAATCGAGCCTATTGTTCACATGTTTGATATAGAAAGACCATCAAACTTGATAGGGTAAAAGTTACTTCTCATTGATGGCTATTTTTAAGGTTCAGATTTTTTTTAGAACAGGTGACATCACACTTAGAAAATGCTGGACTGAAAGGCATATTGCAGTGAAACAAACCTTGTGATTTTAAACACCTTGTAATTCAGAGAGCAGTATTCTCTTCCCATTTTGGTGCATCCTGTGTTTGGGTGGAAATAGCTTGACAACCATGCTTCCAAGGTAAAAACAGTTTGTTTAGCTTTACGAATGTGTGGCATTCCAGTGAGCTATTGTAAGAATTATCGCTGGGGCCTGTGATTCCCTACAGTGGATCTCTGGCAGATCCTTTCTGTTGACTATTAATGATTTTCAGCCACTGCAGATTAGACAAGTAAAGTAAAAAATGCATTCGATGCTACTGTTCTGTGCAGATGAACATCTTCAAGTTAAATGCAAACATCTAGCTTTTATACAGGAGGTTTAATGTTCTGTCCACTACCCAGGATCTATGTACAGATCACTATCGTGCCAAGTCATCTAATATTTATCCATTCTCTAGCAAAGTTGCTTTTATGTTTCTTTTAAGATTTTTTACTTCTTTGTCTTCTCTTACCACCACCCCCCTTTTTTTTTCCTTTTCTTTCTAACAAGACAGGAGAGTTTAAGGCCATTTTCTTTGTGGTATATTTCACCAACTAGCAGTGGGAAAGGACACAGGACACCAGGGAGAGGAGAGCTTTCCCTGAACTGGCCTTTGCTCCAGCAGTGTGGTCAGCCCCTTGGGAAGCTGGCTGCCTGTCTCTTAAGGAGCATCAAGAACAGACTTGCTCCCATTGACTTTGGTCATTTCTCAGTGTTTTGTGTTTGTTTGTTAGTTCCAATTTTAACCCTCCTTTATACGTTTTGTATTCTGCCCTTAGAAAGGGAGAAGGATGTTCATGTGGATATTTTAATTCTTTGAAGTTTTGATCTCTTAATTCAGAGGAAATTTAGCTCTTTGATATAGATAAATGGTTAGCATACAGTATATGGCAAACAGGCTGTGGTGATGCAGGTCAGGGAAGGCCTAACTGAATTCCCTTACATCCAGTGTAAAGATCTGTGTTGTGTCTATTCCATTAAAAAAAAGTATGAGTAGCCTTGCAGTTGGAGCATCTTTTTTTGGAGGGGGGAGGCTCTATTTTTTTTTTTTTTAACTTTTTTTCTTTTGCTTCACTCCACCAAAAGACTGTGTCCCATCCCATGCTCTCCCTCAACCCAGGGTTTTTACTTTGGTGCCCTACTCTAAATTCAGTCAAATCCTGCTTAGAATTTCCCTTTCTGTTCTTCTTTAGAAGTTTCCCCTTCTGTTCAACTTCTGTTTATAAGTGGGATCATCCCATACTTGTCTTTATCTTCCTGACTTAGCAGTTGGAGCATCTTCATAGGAGAAAATTAGAACAGCACTGAGCGATGGGGGTTCTCTCCAGATTTGGGTGTAGATCGGACGGTGTGGGAGGTGTTTTCTCTCTCCCTTTGAGGTACGATTGGGTGATCACCTAGAATCCTGCTCCTTATGCTCCTTTTTAATTATGTTTATCTGTGCTTTTAACAGACCTTAAAAAAAGATTTCAGATGTTACAAGTCTAATTAAAAAGACAGACAAAGCACAGTTTATACTGTAGATTTTTTTTTCTGCAGTTCAATTAATCAGCATGTTTTCTCTTTTAATTAAAACCATTTTAGTAAATTAAAGCCCACAGCAAAACACATATATAATTTGTTTGTAATTAGCTCTTAATTGGTGGTAGTTGAAGCTTAGCACCCTTGGTTTCTTTCTTCATGATTGCCATTTTATTAGCAGCCAGCCATTAATTAATCTTTTTCTAATTAGCTTATAAAACTGTTGATGGCACATTATTGTAAATGTGATTTTAAGTTCAAAGCTTGTTAATAAGCTTTTTTACTTAGAAGAACAGAGATAAAGAAATTGCTGAAAACAGTACTACAGTTCTTTTTTTTTTTTTTTTAACTGTCTTATGAGAACTGGGTAAAGCATCTAACAGCTTATGGTTAATTTTTAATGTTTTCTTTTTATGAATGGAATACGTTGCTTAAATATAAATGCTTATATCCAGGAATAATTTCAACAGTATAACATACTTTCTCTCTGCTCTGAAATACTGTAGTCTGCATATAATTTGCAACCTTATTAGTCATCATTAAAACCGGTGATATACAAACTACTTCGCTGTGAAATCAAAGTTGAGTATATGAATCTAGCTGTCGTCTCATGAACCAATTACATATTTTAAAGCAGGCTGTAGGGTGAGTCCTGTATGTATAGTAGGATGTTTTCTTACAAGGAATTTTCTAGGTTATGCTTTAAAATAAAAGCCATTCGACTTTCACTAACAGAAAGTTGTAGGCATTAAAAATAAATGTTTACAGTTGTGCGCACTCGAGCTACATGTAACACACACACACTCACCTGTGCTTGCACATTTTAAGATGGCAGTGGAATTGGGTAATTTCGAGGAAATTACTGGATCTGAAATGACTAGAGGTAGCATAGCTCGATGGTCGTCCTCAGAATTTCTGCCTCTCAGGTGTGACCATGGAGACGAAGAGACCAGCCATCCTGAATTTACTACAGCACGTGCTGTAAGTTGTGGTATGAGCGAAGCATGTTGGCCCCCACATACCTTTATTGAAATGTCCTGTCAGTTTCACCAAACTCCCTCTTCACTGTTCCTCAGTATTAGTGCAAAGTTTGGAAAGCCATTAGCGCGCGCACGCACACACACACACACACACACACACACACACACACACGCGCGCGCGCGCACAGCACTATCTATCAGTCACTGGAAGTGCCTTTTCTGACTTGCTTTTTGAACTTTGCATGTTACTTCAACTTAGGCTATTTCCTTGCTTGTTTTTAAGAAGGCATTTTCTGATGCCATGCAAGAGACACTAGAAAGGGCTAGCTGACAAGGAAAAAGTAAAAAATGGGGTAAAAAGTAAATGAATAATGTCATATTACCCAAAAGATGAGAGGCTAATTTGTGCCGACTTTTTGCTAATTTTGCTCAAGCCTCAAAATGAGGAGCTGTCACCCGTTCTGTGTCGCACTGATGACAGTGCCAATGATCCATGAAATAAGCTGCCGCTGGCTTTGTTCTGATAAGAATGAACAAATCTGCACAGTGTTCGGCTCCCAGAATCTCATTTTCATACTTGCATGCAGGCTCAAAGAAATAAGCTGTTTGCAGGCTTGATTAATCAGACATTGGAGGGGTTTTTGTCTCTTTGATCTCCCTCGTCTCCTAGGTAACTTGCTTGACATCAGTGTTGAGCTTGAGTAAAGACAATCAGGAATTGTCGACCAAACTGATAGAAAAATTAAAGGCCTTAACACTTTAAGTACTCCAGTAATGGTTCCGCTTTACTTCAGAAAACATCTGTTTTCATTTAATTAAAGAACAAAAGAGAATGGCATAAATATTTTTCATAGAGACCTATTATTCCATAAAAAGTTAAAGTATGATAATTGGTATTTTAAAATAAGTGGGTTGGAAGTGTTCAAAAGGGAGGGAGGCAAACTTCATAAATCTGTTGCAAGCTAGTAGTTTTGAGCCGAGTAGAATATTTTATGAAATGGATGAGAAGTTTCCAGTTCTGCTAGATTAAGCTGTTTGAGTCAGATGCCTCAAGTGATTGCCAGCAAACTTTAGCCCGGTGAGATTTTGCAAGAAAAACTTAACTTTATTCAGAAAGTTTGTCTTTTTTAAACATCTCTCCTGTGTTACAAGATGTGCCATTATATCTGTTTTACAACCCAATATGATTTACACATGCTAAACCTGTAAAATTGAAAGGAATTAAAAAAATGTCGCCGAGCATTTGCTTGAGGTTATGCAGACGCTTTTACAAATCTTCCAAGTGGCTGTAAAGATGAATGCCTCAAGGGTCCAGCCAGGGCCCTGCTTTTCCAGCCAGCTAAAGCCCTTATCTTAAATCCAAGCAAAGTACCATTAATCTTTTTGAAAGACCTTTTATGGCTTTTAATATATCCCAAATTAGAACATTTTACACCCTTGGTTCCTGAAATATGGTGATAAAAAGCCTTTAGAGCTTAATTTTCCTTACCGCTTGCTCTGACCAATTTGCAGTTCTTTGTGATAATGTTTAGACACCTTAATTAAAATGCAGCAAAATATTGGGTGTTCTATATGGAAAATGCTGATGCTTTGGCTGCGCATACAAGAAATTTTGTGTATATTTGTATTCATTTAAAACAAAATGTCTTCCCACATTGTGTTGCTATAGTTACCTGATGACCCGGAACTGTTTTTTTAATATGAAAACCATTGACCTAGCTTTTGTGATGTTTACATTGGGCATGTAGATGCAGTTTTTTTCTTTTTTTTACAGAAGTGAGAGGGAGATTCTTGGCCTATATTATTTGTTTGTAATACTGAAATATAGCACGATACTCTTTCATCTGCTGGAACTCGGCTTAGTCATCCTGCCTGGGAAAATGTTTCATCTCAGCTGTCTCTTCCAAAGAGAAGTCTGATTATTCTTCTGTGTTTCTAAATATCTCTATTCTTCTTTGCTTCCCCATGGGAATAAGTGAGACGCATTCAATTTTTGAGTTTATGAAAGACAAAATTGATAATGACTTTTTATCAGCATTGCAAATAAAAAAAAACTATTCTGAAAAACACATAGAGGAGGCAGACTAATATTTCTCAGTTGAACATTCTGTTTAACTTAACACAGGAAAAACAGTGAGAAAATTTACATTTTTATGTGAACTAGTCTGTTTCAAAGTTCCACCTAGCTGCACAGTTGTTTGATAGATATTGGCTTAGTACACAAACTGTTGGATCCCTCCCACAAATATATGTTTAATATATGATGATGAATTCTTATCGTCTGTGCTATGTGTTTAGGAACACATGCTGTAAATTGTTTTGTTGTTGTTTTGTCTTATTTGCCACACCGGGTTATCACTTGGGTTCCATGTTTGCATGATTCCACCGCTCCTGGTGGTCGCCCTCCCCTTTTTTTAGATAGAGGGTAAGAGAGAGAAGGCAAGACACCACAGCACTGCGTCCTAACTCGGAAAACTTCCTCTCTGTCAGTGCTCCCACCTGGCCTGGCTCTCAAGCCTGGGTCACCACACCTGCCAGTCTGTGCTCTACTGGCTGAGCTGTGCTGTGGTGGCAGCCCTGTTGTTGGTACAGGACCGAAAGCTTTGACACACTTAAGAACCTCTGTCCAGATGTCCCAGCTTCAATCCCCAGCACCGCCACAAGCCAGAACTAAGCAGTTCTCTAGTTAAAAAAAAATGAAGAAAACAAGTCTGTGACCGTGTTGAGTCCCATGTATGTGAAACGACTTTGTGTCTAGGTATATACTAGGGTGTATAGATGTGATAGAAAAACCTCTCAAGAAAGCGCAGAAAAAGAAAAAGAAAAAAAGCCACCTCCTGCTAGAAAAACTCCAGGAAAAATGTAAGCCTTTGCGTGTGATTCATTGTGTCACCTGGCAGAGAGATGAAAGCGCAAGCCACGTACGGTCCAGCTTATTTTTGTTTTCCTCACCAAGTATAGGCTCAGTCGAAATCTTAAACTTGGCAGCCAGCCCTCTGTCGTATATCAAATTTGTATTGGTAGATAACACATGGAAATGTGGTTCAACAGAAAAATGCCCGAGTTCTGTGCTTTACCTCCCGGAGGTGGGCGACAAGGAAGGGACCGGATATTCCCGTGAAGGTGGAGCAAGGCAGGAGACAGCTTCCACACAGGTGGCCAGCTACATTCTGTGGCGCTAGATGGCCGGCTCACCTGCTGCTTCTCCTGTACTGCACCCCACCTTCCCCGCTGCTTTGCGTTTGATCAGTTCTGACCAGAGGGCCTCGAGCAGAGAGGCTGTGCAACTCGCCTTCTGTCACAGAGGACTGGAAGGTCTTGTGTTGGGATGCTGCCACTTGCGGCCCCGGAGGTAGCACAGTGGTTAGAATACTGGGCCTAAGAACACCTGGCCCCCCGAGTTTGGTCTCCAGCAATGCATGTAAAGAGTGCTGTTCTGTTTCTCTCGCTCCTCTCTCTTGTGGATAATAGATAAATAAACAAGCAAATCTTTACTAAGAAGAAAAGATTCGGGCACCTCAAGATAGAGGAGAGGCCTGCCAGTGATAGCTGACTTGAAGTGAGCTCCAGACAGATAATGTGTTGGATGCTGCGTTCTGACCAATTCCACCTGACAGCAGATCACTTGGTTTTCTTTCTTTCTTTCTTAACATATGTGATAAAGGGGTGTCTTTTTCGGTGACTAAGAAATTCATCTCAGTGTTGTCATCTCCCAGCACCCTTCCAGAGTTTCATCTTAGATGTTTATGGTAATTAAAAAGAAACTTCTCTTGGCTTTGTTGGGCGTTTAACAAACGGCAGTTTTATCACAATGTGGGTTTATTTAGGGACACAATAACCGTGGTAGCAAAATAAGCAAACGGAGAGAGCGACTAGCCACGATGGGCCACAGTCCCTCAATACTGTCTACTGGTATTCGCCTTCAGCACATACAGGCCACAGAGGCAATGGCACGTGGGTCCCTGTGGAAGGCAGAGACGTCCAGGTGAAGGGCACGTGGGAAAAGAGGGCGATTTCCACCAGACACCCTCTTAGATAACTTCCTGTACCCACAATTCCTGGTGACTTTGCTTACGCCTGCCGTATGCTCTTGACTTGATGTCAGACTGATGTCAGCTGTATGCTAATTATGTTCATGTCCCATAACCCATTTTGCTCACCATAAGTAAGATCAAGGTTCCCAACAGATGCTGTTGTTCCAACTCTTTGATCCACAGACTTTGTGTTAGTTTGACTTAGATGCTCTATTCTGCGATAGAGGCAAAGAGGCCAAGGCCAGCCTAGAAACAGCAAAGCCTAGTTGGGAAAACCTCTCCCACAGGTTTTGAACACTAGGCCGTTTACTACAGTGCTGTTTCTCCACTGCCTAGAGCAGTGCTCAGCAAAGTCAGATCCATAGGGAGGGTGCTGTGTTGGTGACGCCGGTACTCTTGCCCTGTCAGCCAGCCTCTGCCACCTGGCTGTTGGTGTTACACCGTGGTTGGACTGTCAGGCCGACTCCAGTTGCTTCTGACCTTTCTATAACTTCTTTCCCGGGATGAAAGCTCCAATCTGATTTTGCTCTCACCTGTGAACCCCACCCACTGCTTGATCATCACTCACTTGCTCCATCCTAGAAGAAGCAGTTGCCCAAGAGAAGCTGGAAGAAATATCAACATCCGTCAAGCATGGCTTCTCTCCATACGCATGTGCTCTCAACCACCTACCAAGCTTTGCAGAACCCCCCCACCCCCAGCTGGGGGGCTTTGTTCTTATGGAGGCAGAGCCTGTAATAGGCAGTCTCAACATGCCAGGCTTTTCAAAAACAGAGAGACATATCACAGTTCTGGAGCTGCTCTCGTTGCCATAATGCCTCTTCTGTGGTGTTGAGACAAAGCTTGGGTTTGAACACAGTGGCTTTAGAGGGGGTCTCCTGGCCCCTCCTAGAAGCTCTTCTGTCTGTTCACTAATACACAGTATAGTGAGTACAGGAACAGCAGAGGGATCAGCAGGTGTGTGTGTGTGTGTGTGTGTGTGTGTGTGTGTGTGTGTGTGTGTGTTCTTGTTTGGTTTGGTTTGGTTTGGTATAACTTGAGTTCTTAACCGACAGCTGCAGGCCATCCATGTCCATGCAGGTAGTGGTTTCTGAAAGAGAAAGCTCCAGAGCAGAGGATGGTCATTGGAGATGATTATATCAAAGGTGAAGGACTGGAGGCAGAGAAAAACAGACCGGTTTTGGTTACGTTGGAGAAAACTCCGGGGCCCGGCACTGATCTGGATTGGTCCTTACAGGGCCACTGACAGACAGACGGACGGAGTGGATTGGGGAGCCAGCCGGAGCAGAGGGGCGGGGCGCACACGGGGACTGCACTCAGTCTGTTCTCTGCTGGCACCTTGCATTCTTCCTTCCGTCCGTGAATTCCTAACAGTGGCCGCCATGCAAAGTGCATTTATGAAGCAGTAATTAGCTTTCCCATGTTTTATTAATCACATCTCTGGCTGCCAGTCAGGGCTTGAGATCAGCGTGAGATTACTGGTGTGGCCATACTGAGCTGCTGTAATTCTCGCCCAGAGCAAAGAAAGTTGATGTCTCTGTCGGCCTGTGCGGCCTTATCTGGCCTACCGAAATGCAGAAATAGCTTGAAGATCTGCATCGCGGCCCTTGTGGACCCCTGGGGGCCTTTGTGGGAAGGATCTCCCTCCGGGAGAGTGATACAATGGGTGTGCGGGGTCTGTTGGGGGGCAGGGAAGCGTAGGCTGCACCTCTACGGTAGTTGTCGTTTGCTTGTTCAGGGAGAGAGAGAGAGAGAGAGTGTGTGTGTGTGTGTGTGTGTGTGTGTGTGTGTGTGTGTGTGTGTGTGTGAATCTCCTCCGCATGTTCTTACGCGTATACTGATGTCATTCTTCTATTAGCTAGCTTATTTATCCCGCTTTGTTTTCTCCTTTGTAACCCTTAGCTTGGTGTCAAAATTGCCAAAGCAGTTGCCTGTCACAACTATGTGAAAGCCAAGAAGGAGGCTGAAAATTCACAGGTTGCTCGAAAAAAGAAGAAACTTGCATGGGGGTAAGTTTGTTTTCAGCTTTACTACTAAGTGTAGGCACTTTGTGGCAGTGGCAGAAATCTTGCATGGGGGTAAGTTTGTTTTCAGCTTTACTACTAAGTGTGGGCACTTTGTGGCAGTGGCAGAAATCTTGCATGGGGGTAAGTTTGTTTTCAGCTTTACTACTAAGTGTGGGCACTTTGTGGCAGTGGCAGAAATCTTGCATGGGGGTAAGTTTGTTTTCAGCTTTACTACTAAGTGTGGGCACTTTGTGGCAGTGGCAGAAATCTTGCATGGGGGTAAGTTTGTTTTCAGCTTTACTACTAAGTGTGGGCACTTTGTGGCAGTGGCAGAAATCTTGCATGGGGGTAAGTTTGTTTTCAGCTTTACTACTAAGTGTGGGCACTTTGTGGCAGTGGCAGAAATCTTGCATGGGGGTAAGTTTGTTTTCAGCTTTACTACTAAGTGTGGGCACTTTGTGGCAGTGGCAGAAATCGTGTGAAGCAGTTTGCAAATCCACTCTTTGTGTGATTGTTACTCAGTTTATTCTCTGGGGGGGGGGTTAAATGGTTTTATTATTTTTATTTTTATTTATTTGTTGGATAGAGACAGTCAGAAATCGAGAGGGAAGGGGGAGATACAGAGGGAGAGAGACACCTGCAGTCCTACTTCACCGCTCACAAAGCTTTTCCCCTGCAAGTGGGGACCCGGGAGCTCGAACCCGGGTTCTTGTGAACTGTAACGTGTGCGCTTAACCAAGTGTGTCACTACCAGGCCTCTCTATTCTGTTGTGTTTGCTGAATGTCTGCCAGGTTATATACTGAGCTACTTCTTCACCCTGTTTGTTGTTTATTTTATTATCAGTGGAGTTTGTGAGAATTTTTTTCACTCTGGCACCAAGTATGTTATTTTCCTGACATATTGTTTAATACTAAGGTTCCATTGTTTTATTCATTTTAGGTTCGAAGCAAAGAAGAGATGGGAAACCAAAAGCAACATGGGATACATGTAGCTTGCCAGCATTCCTCACAGCGTGGGCGTCAGTCCTGAATTTCCACTCAAGTCTTCAGTTGCTCAGTTACTGGGAAGATTGTCCTGCTGTGTTAACTATGTCAGAAGTTGGTAGAAGTAGAAGGAAATAAGCATAAAATGTGGGAGTTGATTATCAGATCTTATCCGTCTTTATTTCTAAAGAGTTCATCCTACTGAAGGGAATGAAATTGTACTTTCTGTTCTTTTCCCAAGAAATCTAAGCAGGCAGACAAGGGGGAAAAGATGAGATTTTATTTATATATATATATTGTCCTCCCTTATAAAATCATTTTTACTTTTCATCCATGTGGTGTAGCATAGCCAGTGAGTGCCTTGTACTTTCTTGTCTGTTCTTAGCTTAACTGTGCTTACTCTGGAATTGTGTTTTTTAAGACTAGCATTTGTTTATAATGGATTAGTCATAAGTGGAGAAAGTTTAAACCAATACTATCTTTTCAAATGACTAATAATCTGAATGTTATCCGAGTAATTACTGCTTCTTTATTGGAGGCAGTAGAGTCAATATTCTCAGTCACAAATTAATGTAATCGATCATTTTTGCCATAAAGAATAAAATGCTATAAGCATGACTTGAAAGATGACTTAAATTAACTTACCTGGTTATGCTTTCATCAATATTTATCTCACGTCACATGTGGGTCTTAGAAGAGAGGACAGTGCGGTTGTAATAGCTGAGGTGTAGCCAAAGGTCCTTTGATCTTTCTAAGGACAGAGCCCTGACTTACTCTCTAAAAGATCAGATGAACGAATAAGCACAGAGCGGGGACTTATGCCAGAGGAGGTGGTTTTTATTAGATGAGCTCATCATAGTCTTATCTAGAAGGAGCTGTAAGAGGTCATAACTAGCAGAGAAACAGCACAGCTGAGTGTATTAATTGAGTGGACACCTTCCTCCTTGGTGCCCAGCCAAAGACTACTAAAGGACTACTCATCCTGGCACGCTTTGCTCAGCTCCCTCCCTCAGCCTTCGTCTGAGGCCGTCGAACCATCTGATAGACACTTTCTCTAGGTTGCTAGCACGAATTCAGGATCCTAGAAAACAAGCCATCCTTGTAATTAAGCCATTAGTTTTAGACTTCAAATAGTAATAAAATTGTACTGATTTAAAATGATGTACCTGGGCATTTAGTAACTGCCTGCTGTAAAAGAGAATTAAAACACACACACACACACACACACACACACACACACACACACACACACACACACACACGGGGGCTGGGTGGTGGCACACCTGGCTGAGCACATGTATTATAATGCAGAAGGACCCAGGTTTGAGCCCCCGTTCCCTCTTGCAGGGGGAAAGCTTTACGAGAGATGAAGCAGGGCTGCAGGTATCTCTCTGTCTCTCTCCCTATCACCCCCTCCTTGATTTCTGGCTGTCTCTATCCAATAAATAAAGATCATAATAAATAAATAAATAAATAAAAACCTTGTTTCCACGTAGTTGAGAAATGTAAGTATAGAGAACACAGTTTTTTTTAAGACATTGCTTATCTCATGGAAAGATGTCCACACTAAGTATTGAAAAACATCTGATTCTGATATATCTTCTTCTTCTTATTATTATTTGTTACAAGCTTGTAAAATCACAGTGTATGTTTCACACCACACCCACCACCAAGGCTCTGTCCGCTCCCTCCCACCTCCCAAAGACAGGACAATATATATTAATATTTTATATTTATAAGTGAGTCAGACTGGGACATTGCTCAGCTCTGGCTCTGACCGGTGGCAGTGCTAGGGATTGAACCTGAGGCCTGCTGCAGACAAGCCCAGTGTTCTGACATGCTGAGCTATCTCCCTAGTCCAAAGATGGGCACTCCCTCCCCTCTTCTGCTTCATTTTCCTTTCCTAAATCTGTTTCCTTGGTGACTCCTGCAGGCACATTCTTACCGCTCAGCTCCTGCTGAGGGTCTGCTTTGTGAGTCTGGTGCCAGGGCCCCACTCAGGGTTCAAATGAGAATGGAGCAGTTAAACTGAACAGGAGACTTGGTGGCAGAGTCAGATGTGTGTGTCTGGGGAGGAGGGTGGGCAGGCTGGGCAGTTGATAGGGGACCACATCTCTTAAATATCCCCACCTGGGTTGTGAAAAGCTCCAGGACTTGACACAGCTGGGAGAACGGGCCAGTTGTTTGGGGTAGCCTGCCGGCACATCATTTCATTCAAATTAGACATTGTGCTCTTGAAGGCAATAAAATGGAAACCTTGTTCTTAGACTTCCTGTGTTGCTCCAACCGTTGTAGTCATTTGTCCTTCCCATCTGGTTACAACAAAATAAGGCCTCTTTTTGGATCCGTAATAAGTTCAGTTCCTGAAGCTTCCCCTAGTGTATTTACTACCACCAGAATGCCTGAATTAGATTAGTAATGTAAACGTCAGTTACTATTAACTGAGATTAATATGTTTCAGGCCATCAGTATGGCATTAATGCAACTGTGATTTACTGTTTAAGTACTTCAGGCTAAAACAACTTACCAAAGAATAGTAATTTTGAGCTTAGCAGTGCTGCTTCTGAGAAGTGGAGTTGGTGGTGCATTCTTGTTTGGGAGCCCTGAGGATGTTTCTCATTTTCAGCAGAACATTCTCCTTCTTTCAGCAAAAGGAGAAGTTGAATATATAATCTCAGGTTTGCTATAATTAGTTCTGATGACAGAGTTAAATACCTTGGCCAGAACTGTAAATCAGTCACTAAACAGGTTTCTGCAGCTGATCATAAATCTCAAAGTCAGTGTTTTAAACACAATTATTTTTCAGAGAGACAGCTAAGAGGGAGGGTAGGCCGAAAACAGGAATCGAATGTTATCTGAGCTTTGATTAATAGTTTAGAACCTCACACTGAAAATCTACTCATTTTCCCGGTGCTTTTTTTTTATTATTATTCTAAAATGTTAAAAGTACTTGAACAACCCAACTTCTCTTTATTCTGACAAGTCACGACTGTTTTAAAGTTGTTACTGTTTTTTTGTTTGTTTTTGTTTTTGTTTATGTCATTGCTAAGGCTTCCTCACTCCAAGCTGACTTTTTTTTTTAAACTTCTTTAGATAGAAACAAAGAGATTGACAGAAGGAGGGATAGACAGACACCACAGCACTGCAGATTCCTCCGATGTAGTTGAGGCCTCTCTCAGACCTGGAGGAAGCACATGACAAAGCAAGGGTGCTATCCAAGTGGATTTTGTTTTTTTAAATAGAAAGGTTAGCTTTCAGAATGTGCACATTTTCCACATTTTTATTTGTTAGGTAAAAATACCTCCCCCTTTTTTTCTTTAAACCAGATGTCCTCCTAGATAATTAAAAAGAAAAGCAGTTCGTAAGCTTGCTGTCTAAATGAGATGCCAGTTGTATGGTTTCTAGTTTTATTTTTTTTGTTTGTTTTGTTTTTTAAGATGCATAGTTTGAGAAGGCAAGGTAATGTTATGTCAGGACCCGTTTTAGAAAATTAACATAGCAAAACCAAGTAGTCAAATTCAGAACCAACTGAAACAATTCAAGTTTTTCCATGCTGGCAGAAGTCGCTTTTATTTTTAGTATCTGGCAGAGAAACAAATGCTTTGCATGTCAATTTAATATTTTTCAAGCCAACTGTTTACTCATTGGCTTAAAATTTACAGTCTACTAAAGTCTTAGCCCTGACTTTCCTGAAACAAATAGTAATATTTGGACAAAATATGTACATGAAAATCTTTTCCCAGAACCAAATGTAGATTGGTATTTGTGGCACCAGTGGCTTCTAACATGGTGATAGATCTAAAAGTACTTAGAAAAGTCTATGCCCAGGGTAATGCATTTCACAGATCGTTTTCTTATGAAGTAATCAGAACACCTTTCTAAAGGTTTTCAAATTTAAATGACTAGGGAACTTTTTTTTTTTTTTTTTTCTGGGAAGGGGGACCTATCTTAGAGTAACTTTCCTTGAACTAGTGAAAGGTGATTTGACTGCTGTGTACATGGTCCATGGCCCTTTAAGATTCTCAGACCAATTCCCCATATTTGAGGCTGGAAGTGCTCCGTAGACTCAGATAAAGTAAGTGGAACTGCATTGTTAGTCTTGATTGTTTTATCCACCCCTCCACAGAAGTCAGCACAGTACGTGTTAGGGGAGGGAGTCTTGACATCAGCGAAAACGTGGCAGCCAGTCTCAGGTCAAGATGGCCGTGAAGAAACTCTGGGAGTTGCCGAACCCTCGTGTTCACTCCTGAGCAAAGTGTGCTGCTGCTTCAACTGTACTGCTCAGTCCGGAGGGTTCTGGAGACGGCTGTCTGTTGGCTAGAATGTCTTCAAATATAGTGGTGCTGTGCCAGTGGCTCTTTGCCACACTGACTTCTGGAATCTCACTCCTTGGAACGCACCTCGGGCTTTTGATGGGACTGGGCAGTAAAGGGCATGCAGCACGCTGTTTTAGATGTACTTGTAAAATCAAGAGTTAGCTGTATGGCAATTATCTTTTTATTAGCATTAGAAAACCCCTTTCAGGTTCAAATAGAAAAAGAGTAACTGTTCTCCCAAATGAGATGACTTTTCTTTCTTATTTATTTATTTTTTTTGTTGTGAATAGAGTGAAGGAGACCATAGCATATAAGCTTTTTCCAGTGCAGTGGGGGCCAGGGCTAATCCTGAGGTGACATCTTTAAGGAATTGCACTGAGGGGCATCCCTTTTTTTTTATACCCAGACCAGGTTTCTTCAAGAAGCATCAGCTAAAAAGGAATGAAAGGGATGGGAGGGTGGTGCCTAAGAGCAGCCTGGGCTGCTGGGTCTCCTGTGCCTCTCCTCTGACATCATTCTTGTAGCCTCTGGAACCCAGGGCCTCCTGTCGCTGAATTGCCGCAGGGAGCCCGCTATGTAACAGGCATGGATGGGATGAGGTCATCTTTCCCCACCTCTTAATTTTGGAAAGGTGTGTCCATCCAGTTATTACTTGCTTGTTGAACTTAAAGGTTTAGGAACCGGCAGGCACAGTCCAGGCTGTAATTACTGGTGTCTGTTTCACATTCATCTGTAAGTTCTGGCATTTGACCAACAAGTTAATGTATCACTTCATCTGCAAGCTGGCTGTGCCCCGGCTGTAAGTGTCACCGCGTGATGGATGTGTACAGATACGATGGCCCAGAGAAAAGAGGGGTTTTGTTTATAATGCGGTAAGGGGAGAAATCATTATGAATGTCACAGAGAACTAAAACAATGAGGCTTTGCCTCTTCTTCTTCTTCTTCTTCTTCTTCTTCTTCTTCTTCTTCTTCTTCTTCTTCTTCTTCTTCTTCTTCTTCTTCTTCTTCTTCTTCATGAGCTCTGAGAAGCATTTACTGAGCACCTCCTGTGTCATAAGTTGACTCTCTGTAGATACAATGGGACAGCAGCACAATCAGATGGGAAATAGATGCCAACCGTGTTCTGGGCAGTGCGTTCTGTAACTGAACTTGTAGAAAAGCAGTGGCATTTCCTTTACAAAATACAAAGGGAAAGTCTGAATAATAAAAAACCCAGTTGTAAAATTTTCCATTCCCCTCAGGATGCTATCGAGTGTCCTAGCAGGCAGGGCAACTAGTCTTGTCACCTTTAGTTGTCAGGCCCCCGCAGAGGTAAGGATGACAGGTGGGTCAGACTCAGGAATGAAGGCAGCTGTTTTGCACAGTGCTTGGTGTTCAGACAGAAAGTGTTGTC
Source organism: Erinaceus europaeus (assembly GCF_950295315.1). Taxonomy (NCBI): domain Eukaryota; kingdom Metazoa; phylum Chordata; class Mammalia; order Eulipotyphla; family Erinaceidae; genus Erinaceus; species Erinaceus europaeus. The sequence goes on from NC_080175.1 coordinate 9,400,825, forward strand.
TGTATGACATCAGCACGTATGTCCTTGGGACGGTAGGGCTGGAAACCACTGACCCACAGCTTTGTGACACACACACATGCGCACACACACACACACACACACACACACCAGAAGGCTTAGTTTCGAGGCCTTGAGGAGAAGACTGTAGGCTGGAAGGCAGAACTCGAGATAGGTAGGTTAGTCCCATAGCCCAGAGAGAAATGGTAAGAATTTAAGGTCTGGGTGTGAGGGTGGAGAAGGGGGCTTAGGTCCCAGACTGCTTCCGGTGGGAGAGTTGATACAGCCTGCTCACTGTTTGGACCAGAACCAGAGGGGTGCAGGGGGGGCTAGGTGCCTGGGGGTGTGGTGGTGATGTGGAGCAGGGAAGGTGAGAGACGGCAGATGATGTGGGTCGTGTCAGTCATACAGTTAGAGGAAGTTGGGAATGCCTGTCATACAGCCATGAGATCATCAACTGGACACGTTAGTGAGCATTAAAGATTAGGAGGTCAGAAGAAAGGATTGCTGTGTAAAAAAAAAAAGTTTATTTTGATGAGCCAGGACCTCACACTTGGGCAATTTTACACACACGCACCCCAATAGCGGGAGACACCACAGAACCAGACACACACACACACATTGATGCCACAGAACCACACACACACACACACACACACACACACACACACACACACACAGCGGGAGATACCACAGAACCAGAGCTGGTCCCAGCACTGTGGCCGTGCACAAGGCAAGGCAGGCGCCCACCCACTGAACTATTTTTCCAACCAAAGAAAATATTTGTTTTAACATTAATCATGTCCCACTGTCATCATTCAGTGAGAAATAGGTATGACTAGCAGGCAATGCTGGATGGAAGTGGGCTGGGTCGGAAGTCCCAGAATAAATGGAACACTTATTTTTTTCTTTATTTTTCTTAATTGCCACCAGGGTTATTGCTGGGGCTCAGTGCCAGCACTACAGTCCACTGCTCTCAGCAGCCATTTTTTCCTTCCTTCCCTCCCTCTCTCCCTCTCTCTCTCTCTTTTTCTATTTTATTGAATAGAGACAGAAATTGAGAGGGAAGGGAGAGATAGGGAGAGAGGCACCTGCAGACCTGCTTCACCTCTCAGGAAGCTTCTTCCTGCAGGTAGGGGTCAGGGATTCAGATCCCAGTCCTTATGCATGGTGACTGATATGTGCACCCAGCCCCCAAATGGAACATTTTAATAACTATGAAACTGGAAACTAGTGAGCTCTTTAAAGATTTAAAAGTTCCTCATGAATGGGCCAACTCATCAGGTGGGATAGGACACCTGCCTTTCCATGTGCTAGGTCCAGGTTCAAACCCAGACAATGAACAGCAAGTACAGTGGCACCTGGGAAGCTCTGATGATGTGCTCCCTCACGCCCTCCCACACACTCCTCTCTCTCTCTCTCTCTCTTTCTCTCTCTCTCTCTCTCTCTCTCTCAGTGGCCTAGAAGAAGTGAAGTCTTGCATGCAAGAGGTCCCAACTCTGCAAAATAAATAGATAAAAATAAATGTATGTAAAAACTAGAAATTCTAACTTCAAAGATGAGAAAATCCTGTGCATGTGCCACCATTTATCTTTAGATAGATTTTGATAGATCGAAACATCTCACTGAAGACACACTACGCTCTAACTGTTAGTATGGATATTACTTGGGGCCAAGTCATGGCACACGAGTTGAATGCACAAGTTACCATGCACAAGGACCTGGGTTCAAGCCCCCAGTCCTCATCCACAAGGGGAAAGTCTCACGAGTGGTAAAGCAGTGCTGTAGGTGACTCTCTGTCTCTCCCTATCTCTCTTCCCTCTCAATCTGTCATATTAAAAAAAAAAAAAAAGACTGCTAAGAGGTGTGAATATATAGTATATTCACTGAGCCACAGTCATAGCCCTGGTGGCTAAATCATTAAATCAATAAATAGAAAGAAAAATAATATGAATATTACCTAAAGATCTAAAAAGTATTCTTAAGCTTTTGTGTGTCATGTTATATATTTAAAGTTAACTTTTAAAATTTTGCAGTTGGTGTCAGGAGTTCCCTGCACAGGAACATTTGCATCGTAGACATTCTTGACTGTTTGGCTGATTTAGTCAAATTTGTTTCAAAGTCTTAAATCTCCATGTGCATTTTTATACTCTAAAATATATAAGATGGTAATAATATGAGTAAAACAAAAAAAAAAGAAGAAAGAAAGAAAGAAAGAAAGAAAAAGAAAAATCTCTGAGCATCTGCCACAGCAGGTGCATTGTAGAAGTCTGGATCCTGGAAGCAAGCTGAAGGTTGAGACCACTGCCCAACTCTGCAAGTTTAAATACATAGATCCACCAGTATCCATACAAGAGTGTGCCCCAAATAAATGCTATGCACCTTCATTTGGGAAGCTTGCCTGCTATCATCTCAGTGGCCTTGACACAAGACTTCCCCAGTACATCAAGGGCTCTGAGAAACCAGCAAACCTCTGCTGGTTTTTATTTATCACAGAGCTTCTCAAATTTGTTTAACAACAAAATGACTTTATTTGGGGACTGTATATCAACAATCCACATACTTAGCCACAACACTCTGAGAATCGCAAGTCCAGCGATCTGTGAAATAGAAAGAACCCCGGCTCTTCTGCTCCTGGTTCCAGGCAAGGCCTCTGGCCATGTCCCTCCTGAGTTTCCATTCAGCCCCTCCTCAGGCCCAGGTGACTTTTACCTTTTTATTGAGGTTCATCAAGATCCCTCATATCCCCAAATTTTCCCTGACACCTCCCTGCAAGGGGGGCATGACCATCACAGTCTGTGAGCCCTTCTGAATCTGTGGTTTGGAACTGCTCTGTTTTCAAACACTGGTGATTCTCATGCAGCCTGTTCAGAAGGCAAGTCTTATGGGTCTCTCCACCATCACTGCTCATCTCCATATGGAACCACATCATGGACCCTTTAGTGGGCCTCTACAGGACCTTATACCCAATGTGGAAGAACAATGGTAGGGACTGACTGCCCCATTTGCTGAAGGGAGGGTGGGTCCACATACTCTGCCACTCGAGGGAGACAGATCCTTCAATAAGTGCAGGCTAGAACATTCCTAGCTATGGCCACGGAATGTGAGCTCAGACCTACAGGGATGCAGAGGTTACACAGGCTCCTGTGCTGAATTTGGGCCCCAGATCATATCTCTGTGGCCTATAGTTAATGGCATTTATATACTTTCCCCATATTTGGGAGCTACTCTCTGCCCTGATCCAGCTTTCTAGTCCTATTTCCAACGGTAACACCATCTCCCCATCTTTAGTCCACCTGCATGTAGACTGCTAGGCTCAGGTAAAAATTAGTAAAGTCATGGGCCCTTTGGAATATACCTAAAATGGATTTCCTAGATCCTTCCAACATGAAGACCCCAGTTCTTATCTGCTATATTCTTACCTATAGGTTCCTGATTATTAAACTTTTTTTTTTTTTTTGCTTTATATCTTAATGCTTTTCAGCCAACAACTTGCAGATGCTACCATGATGCCAACCTGACTTTCCTGGGCAGAGGATCTCATCAAGGTGTCTTGGAGCCCCACCTCCCCAGTGCCCTACCTTACTAGGGCAAGATAGAAACAAGCTGGGGATATGGATCCACCTGCCAATACTCATGTCTAGCAGAGAAGCAATCATGGAAGCTAGACCTTCCACCTTCTGCACCCCATGATGATCCTGAGTCTATACTCCCAGAGCGATAAAGAATAGGAAAGTTTCTAATGGAGGGGATGGGATGCAGAACTCTGGTAGTGGGAATTGTGTCCTTTTATCCTGTAGTCTTGTCAATCCATGTTAAATCAATTTAAAAAAATGAGTCTTAGACTGTTCACAAGTAGATGACTTACTAAAAATGTAAACTCGGGATCCGGAGAGGTAGCTTAGTAGCAGAGTACCTGCCTTGCATGCATGAGGCCCTGGCTTCAATTCCCAACACTGCATGAGAACAACAGTGGCAGTAGAACTGCATGGATTGTGCTTTGTAAACTCCCTCTACACATGCACATACACACATAACAAGTGTGTGGGGGGGGGCTGGTGGTAGTGCACCTGGTTAAATTCACATATCGCTATGCACAAGAACCAGCGTTGAAGCTCCCACTCCCCACCTGCAGGGGGATTCTTCACGAGTGGTGAAGCAGCTCTGCAGATGTCTCTCTCCCTCTCTATCACCCCCGTCCTTCTTAATTTCTCTCTGCCCTGTCAAATAAAAATAGAAAGACAGAAAACATAGGGGGAAAACTGCCACTTGGAGCAGTGGATTCATGATGCTGCCACCGAGCCCCAGCACTAACCCTGGTAACAATTTTAAAAAAAAGAGTGTATGTATAGACATATATCATCACACAATGTCAAAAAGTAGACCAGGAAAGTGGTTCATCTGTAGAGAACATACCTGAGATCCTACTTTTAAAACACATGTAAGACAAAGTGGGCCCTCTCTGGAGGCTGGGCCTGTGACTCTGCGTTTCTAGTAGCTCCTTTCTGTTGAGTGTCCACCAGTGCCGCAGAACCACTGGCTTGGAGTAGCACCTCCTCCCTCCAAGGGGAAGCAGGATAAGCCAAGAAAATTGGATCAGTCCTGCTAGTTTCACAGGCCCGCTTGGCCCCGCCCCAAGGAACCCCGAGAGAGTTCCAGAGTTGCATAGTTAGAGAGTGCTTGGTGCCATCACAGGGGAAAGAGGCAGCAGAGTTCTGTTTGGTGATTAGTTTGTCTTAGTTTATGAATCGTTGTTCCTGAATAAAGAAATACAGCTTCTCTGCCCCCCCCCCCAAAAAAAGAGAGTTAAACTAAGGAAACCTGCAGATCTTACAAACCATAGGGAGGAGGTAGGGAGGATAAACACCGAGTCTAATACCAGTAATATAAATGTTCCAATGCTCAAACAGGCTGACACATAAACTTTGATTTTTCGAAAGAGGGAAAAAGAAAAGAAAGTTTCCATGTCAGAAAACTCAATTGGAATCCTCTGTTGGAACTTGCTTTCCTGCCAGCAGTACTCAAAAAGAAAAAGAAAAACCCAGCTTCCTTGGGCATGAAAGTTCCATTCCCCATGGTGGAGGGCTTAATTAAAGCCTTTAGATGTTTCTGTGCACATTGGAGGGCATTTTTCTGAAATCTATGTACTACCAGGAGTGGCTTCAATGATTTCTGAAGTTAGAGCTTGGTAGGTCACATAGCATTGGCAGGAGTGGGCTGTCTTCTGTGGGACCAGAGTCCTGGGCTCCCCTCCCTCTAGACTCTAGCCTGTGGCAGTAAGGATGGCTCAAGGCTAATACTCGAACTTTCTTCAGAGCTAAGGGCAGATCCCAGAATCTGGAAATGTCTCCTCCTTCTACAGATACCGGCTGAGGCTTAATGTAGCCACCCTGGAAACAGTCCCAAACAAAACAGACACATCCTCCACTTAACTCTAATTCACTTTTTTAAATTTCTTTATTGGGTAATTAATGTTTTACATTCAACAGTATATACAATAGTTTGTACATAAATAACATTTCCCAGTTTTCCATATAACAATACAACCGCCACTAGGTCCTCTGTCACCATTTTTGGACCTGTCTGTATTCTTCCTCCCACCCACCCCAGAGTCTTTTACTTTGGTGCAATATGCCAATACCAGTTCAGATTCTACTTGTGTTTGCTCTTTTGATCTTGTTTTTCAACTTCTGCCTGAGAGTGAGATCATCCCATATTCATCCTTCAGTTTCTGACTTATTTCACTTAACATGAATTTTCAAGGTCCATCCAAGATCGGCTGAAAACAGTGAAGTCACCATTTTTTACAGCTGAGTAGTATTCCATTATGTATATATACCACAACTTGCTCAGCCATTCTTCTGTTGTTGGACACCTGGGTTGATTCCAGGTTTTGGCTATTACAAATTGTGCTGCCAAGAATGTATGTGTACACAGATCTTTTCGGATGGATGTCTTGGGTTCCTTAGGATCTATCCCCAGGAGAGGAACTGCAGGATCATAGGGTAGGTCCGTTTCTAGCCTTCTGAGAGTTCTCCAGACTGTTCTCCACAGAGGTTGGGCCAATTGACATTCCCACCAGCAGTGCAGGGGGGTTCCTTTGACCCCACACCCTCTCCAGTATTTGCTGCTGTTACCTCTTCTGATGTATGACATTCTCACAAGAGTGAAGTGGTATCTCATTGTTGTCTTTATTTGCATTTCTCTGACAATCAGAGACTTGGAGCATTTTTTCATGTGTTTCTCAGCCTTTTGGATCTCTTCTGTGGTGAATTTTCTGTCCATGTCCTCTCCCCATTTTGGGGTAGGGTTATTTCTAACTCACTTTTCTAGTGAGGAGGAAAGACCCTAAACAAAAGATACAAAGTGGCGGTTATTTCTGAACGAGGTCCTGGGTGAGCAGCACCTGGGAGAAACAGACAAGCAAGTTCTTGGGCTCCAACCCAGACCTGGAACTGGAGCCCTTCACAAGCTGTCCCAGCAGCTCTGGTGCCTGCCTCAGCTTCAGAACCTCTGTGTGCTCCACTGAGGTGACACTGAGGAGAAAAAGAGGCTCCACATGCTAGGGCGGTGAAACTGTTATAAACACTGACTTTGGGAGCAACCCAGATTCAAGCTCTGGCTTGGTCCCCCCTATTTGTGTAACCTGCAGCGGATTGCTTAGTCTCTGCTTCTTGGGTTCATCTGGGAAAATGGCGATGACACCAGCACCTATTCGATAAGGACTGTGAGGATTCCAGGAATTAGTAGGGATGAGAGTGTCCTTTTTGGGAGATGGTTCTCTCAAGTCCTTTGCATTTCTGCACATCCTGTAAGCAAGGCATCAAGCACATTTTTTTTTGTTCCAAGCTCTCTTTGTCAGGATGTTTGTGTACCAACAGCTTTGCAAAGCTGAGACACTGCTCATTCAGCCCGGTGTAAAAAGAAAGCATCTTCTTCCAAAGTCAAGATGGTCATGTTTACTCCCATTAGAAGATTCTAGAATGTTCTGTGAACTAACTCTTTTAATGAGAGCCATGCGCGTTGTAGGAGTCTCACACCACACTGCAGGAATCAAGTGCAAAGTATACTGTGGAAACATGGGCTACCAATCTCGAGCAACAAATTATCCTTTGCCTCTGCCCTGGAAATGGAACATCTTCTACCAGCATCTACCAGACCAAGGGCAAAGTAGCTAACTCTGAGTGAGATGAACTCACAGGCCTGTCACAGTTCTTGTGTGTGCTTATTTGAAGTGTATGTGGGCAGCGCTGTTACTTCTACCATGAGCCTTTTTTTTTTTCCTGGAAGGAGTAGAAACATAACTGGTGGCTTCAGCCTTCAAGAGTTTCCCACTGGCCCAAAGAGGCTGGGTGTCTAGATGGCTACATAAAGATGACATGGCCCGCAGGCTGGTCAACTTAGCTTTGAATCAGGAGTCTGGACTGCCTGTGGCAACTCTCTGAATTTCACGATCTTGTGTATCAAGTGGTGTTAATGGTGATTCCCTTGTGAAGTTGGGAAGCTGAAGATAATACAGGGGACAAATTCAGTGCAAGATTTGACATGCAGTAAGCATCCGATTACCACTAGTGGGGATCGCCATTTTAACTTTATGTTTAGGAAGTGGCCAGGGCATTTTCTGTTCCATTCTTGAATGGTAGAGAAGATAGGTTGGGAGATAGCTCACCTGGCAGAGTGCAGGCCTTATCATGGTAGAACCCCATGCTTGAGCTCTGGCACAACACCAGATGAAACTTCACAGACAGTGCAACAGTGCTGTTGTTCTCTCTCTCTCTCTCTCTTAAAAAAATAGGTCACCCCCCAGCAGTGGAATCATTTCTGTATGCAGCTAATACCCCTAGCCCTCACCCTCCTACACCACCCTCCAAATAACACAAAACAATCAGAACAAACAACAAAAAATAACAATTGTTAAAAATTGGTTTACTTTACTTTTCAGGCAGAAGCTGCTTTCTCTGGAACCACCCAGCTCCTAACTAAACGTACCCTTGGATTCTGCATAAAAAAATTCCACTAAACTAAGCCAGTTTCCCTAAGCAAACTCCTTTAAGCGGAGTGAAAAAGTTCTCTGCCCATCTATGATTTGAAGTTTATTTATTTATTTTCTTCCAGGCTTATCACAAGAGCTTCACTATGAATCCATTTTTTCCTGTCGGGTTGCATCGTGGGGGAGAGAACTCAACCAGAGTCAACCTGGGCTGCTGCTTTCTCAGCGATGCGGGAGAGGAACCAGGAACTTGCGGCTGAGCGGGAATGCAATGCAATGCCTTTATTGATCAGAGAAAACACATTTGTATCTTTTGAAACGAAAGTGGCAGGTCGGAAAAGGAAATAGCTAGGAGAGGGGGTGGAGATAAGAAAAGAGCGCAAAATAGCAAGCTTCCATAGCAGCTGTTGTGAAGGTTCTAACCAGTGGGGATTAAACCAATACCCTGCAGGCAGGGTGGGTCTCAGGCAAAACAATGATTATGTAAATAGACCACAGCATCAAGCAATGCAGGGGACCAGGCATAATGATCAACATTTTCCCATTTTATTGGCGAGAACAGAGAGAAATTGAGAGAGGAGGGGAAGATAAAAAGGGAGGGAGAAAGACAAACACATGCAGACCTGCTTCGTCACTTGTGTGCAAGTGGGGAGCTGAGGGCTTGAACCTGTATCCTTGCACAGGTCCTTATGCACTTGCACAGGTACTATATGCACCTAATTAGGTGTGCCACCACCTGGCTCCCTATAATTTGATGTTTAATATGATCTTATAACTGAATGTTTATATGGTGGCTTATGAAGGTTTTATTAATGGGTACCAACTCCTGGAACATATAATTAACAAAGGTTCTCAGCCCTCTTGGCTGAATTGCCATGATTTATCAGCTCATCCCTTCTTCATGATTGTATTTCTGGCATTCTTCATAGTGATCAGCAATTAATAGAGTCAATAAAAAATTTCTGATGGAGGGGCCAGGCCATGGTGCACCAAATTAGGTGACCACATTACTGTGTGTAAGGACCAGTGTTCAAGCCCCAGGCCCCCATCTGTAGGGGGGAAGGCTTCAAGAGTGGTGGAACAGTGCTGTAGGTCTCTATCAATCTGCCTATCTCCTTTCCTTCCCAATTTCTGTCTCTAACATAAATAAATTTTTTTTTTAAGTTTCAAAGTTAAAAATATCTCTGACTGGATGAGTGAAACTACATACCAGTTCATAAGTTCTTATTTTTTTCCCTACACTTTCTTTGGAAACATTTCAGCTCTAAATTGTGCTCAGTCTATTCTCTTGAAATCATATATGCTTTATGAAGTTCCCTATTTATTATTCTTCTCCCTCTTTCCAAATGCATGCACAGAACTTCTTTCCAACTGCATTTTGACGTGACCCCAGTGACACAGGGGTTTTCCAGACCCTTCCCAGCTTCAAAACCCTGTGTAGGCACTTGTGTTCTAGGGCATTTAGCCCACCCAGAAAACTGAAAAGTCACATGTCTTCTACCCATCCCAAATCACCAAGTTCCTATGGACAGTCCATCCATTTAGTCAAGTTTTCTAATACCTACTTCCTTCCAATCTACTTATTATTTGGGGATTGAAGGGGTTAAAGTAGTTGAGGATGTTTTGGGAATCTTATAGTAGACTTGTGGTTTTTGAGACAAGCTAATAAAAATGTTATTTGTAAAGATAAGTTGATTTTCTCTTTCTGATTATGCTTATAATCCTGAAAATTCTAAGCACACTTTCCATACTCTTTTCTCTCCCAGCCCCTATGTTCTCTAGGTGCAAGAAAAAACAATGGTCAAAGAGTAACCCTGCCTCCCTGGACCCTAGGAGTTGAGCAGTCAAGACCTTTCTGATGACAGAAAGAAGAATAAGACAAAAGAAGACTCCAAAACGAAATCATGTCAAGCGCCTTGCTTGACCTCAAAAAATGCTTAACCAGGGATGGCAATTGACTGACAGGTGAATGCAAAGGAAGGAGTGGGGAATGTGAGGAAATACTTAAGTAGAACTGCCGAGAGGAAGAACCTGGAAAGTTCAGCCAAAGATTTTCAGAGAAGATGAAAGTGTAGGCATTAGTGTATTTAAGAATCAGGCAGTGAGTTTTCCCCGTCTGGAAGCTAAAGAGAAATGATCTGCTATCCAAGACAAAGAAGAAAATGATTTGGGCCTAGAGGGAACTGTCACTCACACATACACTGTCCAGGGGGCTAGGGAAGGATTATAGCCACCATTTTGTCTTCTCTGGAGTAAAGCAGCAAAACAATGGCTAATGGTTGCTAAGCAACCGTTAGCCCATGGCTGCCCTTTTCCATTAAACATTATCTGCCTTCTTAGATTGTTTTAATTTATGTTTTAAACAGGAAAGGTAATGCAACAGAGAATTACCAGCATGATCTAACAATAAAAAAAGCATTTGGGAGGTTCTCAAATCAGTGAAGGTTTTGCAAAGGTTAGAGCCCTCTTGGGTGAAATGTGAAAGATAGTGAAGACTGACAGAAACCTCTTCCCTCAAACATTTCATCACTTGACCTCATGTTTTCTGATGCCCCAAATAATAACACTAGAAACACAAGAATAATCAGTCTCTCGACATTGTAGACTTGAATGTCTGAGATTTTTACACTGACCCAGTTGATACTGAATGGCATCAATGTTCTGTTGGGTCCTCCCTCAAGCTAGGTGTTGTCCTGAAGCAAATTTCTCTACCACCAAAGAAAGTGGCAGAATGGAACTCTACCCTGGGTTAGCTTTGAGGATGACTAAGAGCATATGCTTCAAAGTACCTGAGTATAGACACAGAAAGGGGCACCTGTTTATGTAAGGAATACTTTCTAGGGCATAACAATGAAAAATACTTGCAAAGAAAATAAGGAAAGTACTTGGAAAGAAAATAAGTGTCTTGATGTAGAAACTCATCTACATACAAGATTTCCTTTTTTTTTTTTTCCCTTCAGATTTGTCACTGGGGGTTCAGTGCCAGCACTATGAAATCACTGCTTCCGGAGACCCACATTTCTTCCCAATTTTATGGGGTAGGGCAGAGAGAAATTGAGAACAGAGGGGAGATAGAGAGGGAGGGAGAAAGAGAGACATCTGCATACCTGCTACACTACTTGTGAAGTGACACCCCCTGCAAGTGGGGAAGTGAGGGTTTGATCCCAGGTCCTTGTGCAGGTCACTGTACCAAGTACTATGTGCACTTAACCAGGCGCACCACTGCCCATGCCCCTTACAAATTTTAGAGCAATATTTATGAATTGTATAAGAGGATGAGGAAATACCCAGCAAACTATTATGAGTTGGGATTAGGAAAAGGTTATGACTAGCCTGACTCCCACCATGAGTTCTACACATCTTGCTAAATCCCAGTGGATTCACTGTTGGTCTCAGAGGACCTGTCTAAGAAAGGATTCAATAAATTCAGTAAAAATGGATAGACTGATGCAGTGGACTGTGACTCCAGCACTTAGAGTCATGCAAATCGAGTCTGCTTCTCCTCCAAACCTCACAGAAAGGCAGACAGTGCGTCTGTGGCTTGAGGGAAGAGAATACCTATCCAGGCTCTGCTTCAGGTTCTCATGTATGATCTTGAGCCATTTTCCTGAGACCTCCTTTCTCTGTAGTGAGGTTAACAGTAACTACTTGATAGGAACGATTACGAGAATTAAAGAGTACATACAATACGTGGTATACGATGGTTACCATTATGACTTATATTGTGATGCTGATATGGTTCTTACCACCATCTCCACAACTAATTCTGTTTAATAAAAAGGACACGACTTCCTTCAAGTCGCCCTTTGCAGAAACATTTTATTCCTTCAGGCTGTATTTAGTGTTGTAATTGCAAATTACCTAGACAGAAAGTGTGTATGTATACGTGTGCACTTTATGATGCACGTGACAGCCAGCAGGGCTTCCACAGTCACTAACGCTTAGAAGCCCACTCAAAATTCAGGCTCAGGGATCACAGAAGCTGATAGCTGCATCAGCATGTGACATCCAGAACTCTCCTGTCCCCTCCCATGGCAGGTTGCTCTGTCATGTCCCAGTCCATGACTCTCAGTCTCCATCCTTTGTTTGTCTCCATCACTAAGGAGTGTTTATATTTATTTATCTTACTAGTGATTTAACATTGATTTACAAAATTATAGTATAACAGGCGTGTAATTCCACTCCATTCCCACCACCAGAGTTCTGTGTCCCCATCCCCCTCCATTGGAAACTGCAGCGGTTCTCCCAAGGTCACAGATATTGGTTGAGTGTTATTTCTGTAACTATTTTATAAATATTTGCCTCCCCGCCATGGTCCTGCCTTCCCTTCTTTTCAAAGTCATACCTATACCTATTACTACTTTCAAGTGTTATTTAATGACATCTACTAATCACTATCTTAGATACTGACAGATCCACATGATTCTGGTCTAAGGTTGCAGGCAACTTAGTATTTTCTTAAAAAGCTGTTTTTAGAAATGCTTAAACAATTTAATCCCAGTGTCATAATTTAATCAGTTTACAAATGGGAAACATGAGATGCTTAAACTAAAGGGATATATATATATATATATATATATATATATATATATATATATATTCAGGATAAAAATCTAGGCAGTTAAAGAACTTGATTCTGGGGATGCATGTGTGTGTGTGTGTGTGTGTGTGTGTGTGTGTGCACACGCGCGTGTGTGCGCATGGTCTTCAGGTCCATCACAGAGGGGTGGAGGTGGGGACACAGTCTGTTGAGGAAGTTATTTTTTTTTTCCTCCAGGGTTATTGCTGGGGCTCGGTGCCTGCACCACGAATCCACTGCTCCTGGAGGCTATTTTTTTCCCTTTTGTTGTGGTTATTATTGTTGTTATTATCATTGTTGTGGTTTTTATCATTGTTGTGGTCATTATTGTTGTTATTGATGTCCTTGTTGGATAGGACAGAGAGAAATGGAGAGAGGAGGGGAAGACGGAGAAGGGGAGAGAAAGACACCTGCAGACCTGCTTCACCACTTGCGAAGTGACTCCTTTGCCAGTACTTGTGCCACGTGCACTCAACCTGCTGCGCTACTGTTCAACTCCCCATTTTTATTTAATTTTTATAGGACAGAGAAAAGTTGAGAGGGGAGAGGGAGATAGAGAAACAGAGAGACACCTGCAGACCTGCTTCACTGCTTGTGAAGTAACCTCCCCCTCCCCGCAGGTGGGGAGCTGGGGGCTCGAACTGGGATCCTTGTGCTTTGCACCATGTGCGCTTAACCCACTGTGCTACCGCCTGACCCCCTGTTGAGGAGTTTTTAGTTGAGTTTTTGTATATGCTGTGATCACCTACTGACAAAGAAATGACTATAGTTCCCGAAGAGGTTATGTCCAATGGGAAAATTGTCCTCAAGCACTACTCAGCTTAACTACCCTCCTCACAGTGAGACAGAATAGGGGTGGCACCTGGCCTCTTCACCTCCTAACCACCAGCATCTGTGGGCTAAGATACGGGCATTATTATTTTTTTTAATTTTATTTATTTTCCCTTTTGTTGCCCTTTTGTTGTTGTTGTTATTTGTGTCTTTGTTGTTAGATAGGACAGAGGGAAATGGAGAGGAGGGGAAGACAGAGAGGGGGAGAGAAAGAGAGACACCTGCAGACCTGCTTCACCGCCTGTGAAGTGACTCCCCTGCAGGTGGGGAGCCAGGGGCTCGAACCAGGATCCTTATGCCAGTCCCTGTGCTTCGTGTCACATGAGCTTAACCCGCTGCACTACCGCCCGACTCCCGATACAGGCTTTATTAACCATAAAGAACTTCATCTGGGATTTCTCGAGTCCAGTGCTCCACCACCTGAGGCATTTTCCTGTCCTCCTCTGGGACTTTTTGAAGAGCAACTGTGCAGACCAGTGTATGATACGTGCAGCCATTTATTTCTGACCAAGTGGTCAGAGGAATCATGCACCACTGATAGGAAACTATCTTGTTTATTTGTTTGTTTGTTTATTGCCGGAGCACTGCTCAGGTTTGGCTTATGGTGGTGTGGGGGGAATGAACCTGGACCTGAGAGCCTCAGGAATGAGAGTCTGTTTGCATAACCACTATACTACCTCCCCCACCCTTGAAACTATCCCTTTTAAAATTCAGAATGTGTTGAGTCTCTATGCCCCCAGCCACAAACTTTGAAAACATTTTTTTTAGCTTTATTTTATTTGATAGGACAGAGAGAAATTGAGAAGGAAGGGGGGAAAGAGAAGGAGAGAGACAGAGAAACATCTGCAGACCTGTTTCTCTACTTGTGAAGCTTTTCCCCTGCAGGTGGGAACCGAGGCCTTAAACCTGCGTTCTTGTGGACTGTAATGTGTGCGCTTAGCCAGGTGTGCCAACTCCTGGCCCCACTTTGAGGTGAGAGTAAGCCTTTCAGAGCACCTGTAAAATGGTAATAGGATTCAGCACAAAGAAGGGAGAGCTCCGATTCAGAAACCTAGTTCCAAACTTAGAGATGGCCAGACACACACAACCCTAAGAGTTGCCTGTTTTCTTAATGTGTTTGTTTTCATGTAGGCCTTGATATTTTATTTATTTATTTATTTATTTATTTTGGGACATTAAAATAATTAATTTATTTATTTTTATATTGCAGAATTACATGCCAACAGGGGTTTGAATCCATACCATTCCTGCAAACAGAGTTCTGAATCTTCACTCTCCCCACTGCAATCCACCACAGTTCCCCTAAGGTTGTAGACATGGGCCAACCATCATCTCTACAACTATCTGTCCACATTTATACATAGTTGGCCTCTTTTTTTTTTCTGATTCAATCCTCTCTTCCCTCCAAGTCACTCATGACAATATCACTACCTCTATATGTCTCTCTCCTTTTCTCTCTCTCTCTCTCTGGGTGTTGATGGAGCTGGAGTTCAGAGCCCTCTAATCTTCATCCTATCACTTCTCCCCTGCTGGGAGTATGGATCTAGGTCGTTTGGGGGGAGTATAAAATAATATTTTACTGATAATAATAACTACAGACAGAAAATATACTGACTTGTGCTCAGCTTTACAATACCTCGGGGTGGGAACATGAAAGAACCCACTCTCTTCCACTGTGTCTTTTTTTTTTATTTTAATTTATAAAAAGGTAACACTGGGGAGTCGGGCTGTAGCGCAGTGGGTTAAGCGCAGGTGGCGCAAAGCACAAGGACCGGCATAAGGATCCCGGTTCGAACCCCGGCTCCCCACCTGCAGGGGAGTCGCTTCACAGGCGGTGAAGCAGGTCTGCAGGTGTCTATCTTTCTCTCCCCCTCTCTGTCTTCCCCTCCTCTCTCCGTTTCTCTCTGTCCTATCCAACAACGACGACAACAACAATAATAACTACAACAATAAAACAACAAGGGCAACAAAAGGGAATAAATAAATAAAATAAAAAATATAAAAAAAAATTTTTAAAAAAAGGAAACACTGACAAAACCATAGGATAAGAGGGGTACAATTCTACACAATTCCCACCACCAAACTCTGTATCCCATCCCCTGCCCTGATAATGATACTTAATTTATCTGTATTTTTATTTTTGTCATCAATGGGGCACCATTATTATGGGAAAAGCTTTCAAGATACACAGACGATCTAGATAAAGGGTAGAGACTCAAGGCTAGACTCCATCTAAACCTGCCTGAATACTACAAATGGGATTCAAGGCTTTAACAACTGGGAGAGGATTTAAGCTTGTGAGATAAAGAAGGGACTACAAACATTGGAATAGGATAAGGACTGGCTCACTTAATGATGGACACTTTGGCCAATACCAGGTGACGTCAGCATCTGGGCTCTTAGTCAAGGGATCCTTGGATTCTCCCATAGACACTATGGGCTCTATCTCTAATGAATTCCTTTCTTTCCCATCACTGGTTACTTTCATCAGGAAGGTCATCATTAAATCTTTTGGGGGCCTCTTCTGGAGCTTACCCTCACTACAAGCTAGCAGTGGGAAGAACTGTTCCACTCTCCAAAAAGGGTTTGGGTCTACCCTTCGCTGCCACTTAAAGAGCACTGGTTTTATAATGTGTGCAGCTTAGAATGTTCCCAGTGGGGGTCGCAGCAGGTTAAGCACACATGGTGCAAAGCGCAAGGACCCGCGTAAGGATCCAGGTTCGAGCCCCCAGCTCCCCACCTGCAGGGGATTCGCTTCAGAGGCGGTGGAGCAGGTCTGCAGGTGTCTGTCTTTCTCTCCCCCTCTCTGTCTTCCCCTCCTCTCTCCATTTCTCTTTGTCCTATCCAACAACGAACAACATCAACAACAACAATAAGAACCACAACAAGGCTACAACAACAAGGGCAACAAAATGGGGGGGAAATGTTCCCAGCTATGACCATAGACTGTGAGCTCAGACTGACAAAGATTTGGAAGTCATACAGGCTCCTATGCTAAATATGAGCACACGTGGGCCCTGGATTAGAACGTCGTGGTAAACAGTTAACTGTATTTATATATCTTTTCAAGTTTGGGAGCCACTGTCTACTCTAACCCAGCTTTCAAGTTCTGTTATCCACTCTGACACCATCTTCCCAGACAGTATTTCTAATCTACCTTTTTGTTATCCTTCAAGCTCAAATAAAGGTTACTAAAGCCCTGGGATCATAGAAACATACCCTAAATAGATACCCCCAGCTTCTTTCCATCCTAAAATCCCTACTAGCACTGACTTTATTTTTACTCTTTGGTTCCTGTTTATTAAACATTTTGCCTTGCTTTAAATTTTTGCCTTTCAGCCACTGAGTTACAGATGCGACTACGATTTTATCCTGACCTCTCTAGGCAGATGGCCTTGCCAAATGTGTCCCAGAACCTTACCTCTCTAGAGCCCTATCCTACTAGGGAAAAATAAAGACAGACTGAGGTTATAGATCAATCAGTTCATGTCCAGGAAATGCGATTTAGAAGCAAGAACTTCTGCACTTCAAAGAGAACTTTGGTCCGTACTCCCGGAGAAGGAAATGTTAGGAGGCTTTTGAACCCTAGTTTCACCAGGGCCCAGAACTTTTGTGACAAAGACCCTTTGATTTTTGTACCATCGCTGAGAGGGAAGAGGTGGATTTCTCAACTTGAAGTCCTTCCCACCAGCACTCAGTGAGATCTGGAACCAGGCAACATGTATTTATTTATTTACTTATTAATTAATTAATTACTTTCCTTTCGTTCCCCTTGTTGTTGTAATTATTGTTGTTGTTATTTATGTCGTCATTGTTAGATAGGACAGAGAGAAATGGAGAGAGGAGAGGAAGACAGAGAGGGGGAGAGAAAGATAGACACACCTGCAGACCTGCTTTGCCGCCTGTGAAACAACTCCCCAGGTGGGGAGCCGGGGGCTTGAACCGGGATCCTTACACTGGGGCTTGCACTTCATATCATGTGTGCTTAACCCGCTGTGCTACCACCCGACTCCCCAGGCAACATTCATTAAGACACAAGTAGCTGATGACATCTGGAACCTGGTGACTGAAAAGAGAGTTAACATACAAAGCCAAACAAATTGTTGAGCAATCATGGACGCAAAGCTTGGAATAGTGGAGAGGAAGTGTTGGGGGGGATACTCACTGCATACTCTAGTGTACTTCTGCTTTCAGGTATATATTTTGCAGTAGTTTATGGATACGTGTGAACATATGCTCTCTCTCACAGAACCTGGTCTATATCTAGGTTTTGGGACTTTGTTAGAAAGTGAACCACCTGAGATGGAATTAGAGTATACTATGAAAAGAAAGGTCTCACCTGAGTAATGAAGTAATGAGTAATGAACCAGGTTCCAGATGTCATCAGGATGCCGGCCAGGCTTCCCTGGACTGAAGACCCCACCAATGTGTCCTGGAGCTCCGCTTCCCCAGAGACCCACCCTACTAGGGAAAGAGAGAGGCAGGCTGGGAGTATAGATCGACCTGTCAACACCCATGTTCAGCAGGGAAGCAATTACAGAAGGCAGACCTTCCACCTTCTACAACCCACAATGACCCTGGGTCCATGCTCCCAGAGGGATAGAGAGTGGGAAAGCTATCAGGGGAGGGGGTGGGATATGGAGATTGGGTGGTGGGAATTGTGTGGAGTTGTACCCCTCCTACCCTATGGTTTTGTTGATTAATCCTTTCTTAAATAAAAGAAAAAAAAAGAAATCTGGAAATTTATCCCCCTTTACTATAGCAGCAAACATAATCAAGTATCTAGTAATAAAGTTAATAAAGATAATGAAAACTTAAAAAAAAAGACACAAGTAGTTGCCGCAGCTACTCTCTGTATGCCTTCTCTCCAAATTTTATGGCGGGTGCCTAGGTGGGTGAGGGCACCAGATATGTGAAGGGCGAATTGTAAAACTGCAGAAAGCCTCTATGGCAATTTTCTTTGAATTTCGTCCTGTCTCCTACAGTTCATTTCCCCAGAAGGACTGGGCATCATCAGTGGTGGCCTCGAACTTACACGTTCTTGGTTCACACAGCCATCCCTGCTAACTCTATTGAATTTATGAAGTTGCATGTATTTATAGCACTCAGGCGGGCAGTTCTGGTTCAGAGTCTCTCATGAAGGTGCAGGTCAAGATGTTAATCAGGGGTTGCGTCATATGAAGATTGGACTGGGACTGAAGATCCCACCTCTAAACTGGGTCGTTCATATGGCTGATAAATGAATGCTGACTGTTTTAGAAGGTCTTCACACCTCCCTATAAGAATCACCCCATGGGGCTGCTGGAGTGTCCTTACAGCACGGTGGATGGCAGTGAGCCAAAGCGATTCAAGATGGTGCAAGGTGGAGATTGCAGTGAATTTTATGACCTATTCTCAGAAATTGCAGTACATCATTTCCTCAGTATCTCTTTAGTTGCCAAGCTAGCCTTATTCACTATGAAGGGGACTACATCAAAGAATGAAAGCCAGGAGGAGCAAATTATTGGAGGCCATCTTGGAAGCTAGTTACAACATTCAGAGTATGAGATACTTGCTGAGTGGAAGAATTTTCCATGTAGATAATGGTTGTTGGCATTTGTTCTGTTTGCACTATGTTGTAGAGATACCATCAAAATTACAGGTGTAATTTATCTCATCTCCCAACAATCCTACGAGGTAAGCATTATTATCTTCACTTTATAGGTAAAGAAGGTGAGATATGGGAGTCAGACTGTAGCGCAGCGGGTTAAGCGCAGGTGGCGCAAAGCACAAGGACCGGCGTAAGGATCCCGGTTCAAGCCCCGGCTCCCCACCTGCAGGGGAGTCGCTTCACAGGCAGTGAAGCAGGTCTGCAGGTGTCTATCTTTCTCTCCCTCTCTCTGTCTTCCCCCTCCTCTCTCCATTTCTCTCTGTCCAACAACAACAACAACAACAACAATAATAACTACAACAATAAAACAACAAGGGCAACAAAAGGGAATAAATAAATAAATAATAAATTTAAAAAAACAAAAAAAAAGAAGGTGAGATATTAAGAGTAAGTAATTTGTTCAATGTCATTTGCTTAGCATGAAGAAAAGTCAGGACTAAAGTACAGACAGCATGGTTTTGGAAGTCACGCTAATAGACACTGATATTATTCTACTCATTGGTCAGACTTAATTTGCCATCATGTCTTGGTTTGCAATTTTGTGGGACTGGAAAAAGAAATATCCAGGAAAGTAGAGAGTTAGGAAGGCAGAAGTGATTTGTTTGTCATTGCCACTCCATGGAGACTACCCAGTCAAGAATGCAGAAGGTCCCATTCCAATGCACAATGCCTCTCACTGCACCTCATGTCAGCCACTGCTTCCCATCCCTGCACAGAAGCGCCCACTAGATATCTTCTGTTGGCATGTATATGCCACAACTAAGTTTCTTCAACATCTTCACATCTCCCTGGAAAACAATGCAATCAACTTTTCTTTTAAGTCAGCTTTCCAAGTCTGTCTATTTTTTTTTAAATTTTTATTTATAAAAAGGAAACAATGGCAAAACCATAGGATAAGAGAGGTACAACTCCACACAGTTCCCACCACCAGAACTCCGTATCCCATCCCCTACCTTGATAGCTTTCCTATTCTTTAACCCTCTGGGAGCATGGACCCAGGATCATTATGGGGTGCAGAAGGTGGAGGGTCTGGCTTCTGGAATTATTTTCCCATTGAACATGGGCATTGGCAGGTCAATCCATACTCTCAGTCTGTCTCTCTCTTTCCCTAGTGGGGCAGGGCTCTGGGGAAGTGGACCTCCAGGACACATTGGTGGGGTCATCTGAACAGGGAATTCTGGTTGGCATCATGCTGGCATCTGGAACCTGGTGGCTGAAAAGAGAGTTAACATATAAAGCCAAACAAATTGTTGACTAACTGTGAACCTAAAGTCTGGAATATTGCAGATGAAGATCTGGGGTCTTCATTTTGAAGATAACCAGTAGGACAATTTTAGTTATATTCCAAAGAGCCCATGACTATACTAGTTTTTTCCTGAGTTTGACATCTGGTGGACCCAAGTTATTGTCTGGGGAGATGATGTCATGGCTGGAAAAAGGGCTAGAAAGTTGGATCAGGGAAGAGGGTAGCTCCCAAATATGGGAAAAATATATAAATATTGTTGACTATAAACCCCATCAACTTGATCTGGGGCCCATATTCAGCTATGGAGCCTATGTGAAGCATCCCTGCAAGTCTGAGCTTGCATTCTTTGGTCATGGGTAGGAACGTCCCAAGCTGGCCCAATTTCAGGACCCATCTTCCTCAGGTATAGAGTATGTTATCTAACCCCCCCTTCGGAGGATGGAACATTTTCTACCGTTATTGATCCACATTGAGAGCAAAATCCTAGGGGGCCCACAAAAGGGTCCATTGGATTGTTCCTGATGGAGATGACCAGTGACCATGGAGAGAGGGATCTATTCAAGGTCTAGGCCCATCATATCTGTGTGAGAATCTCAGGACTCCCCCATTAGGGCCCCATGTGATGGGGTGGCCTGATAGTGATGAAAGAGTCATCATTAAAGTATGCCAATCTCGTGCCCTTCTTCAGCTTTTATAGTCCTTACTTTGATAAGGTTAGCTTTGGCGTGACTGAGGAAAGTGTAATAGGAAGTAGGTGAGGAGGGTATCTAGGTCTAAGGAGAAACTATTTCATTAGGAACTTTATGGTGTGTTTCTAGGTCTTTCTACTCACTTCATTTATTGACTCACTGCAGACTACTGTGCACTTTTGATTTCAGGTATATATTTTGCCCTAATTTATGGATACATGTGTACATAGGCTCTATCTCATGGGATCTGGTCTATATCTAGGTCTTGGGGCTTTGTTAGGAAGTGAACCAGCTGAAATGGTATTAGAGATTCCTTTGAGAAAGGAAAGGTCTCACCGGAGTAATGAGGCTGAAGGGTTGACATTGCATGCCTGCCAAGTCAGTTTATTAACAGTTGTCTGCTTTTTCCTACTGGGATGCTCAGGATAGTGGGGGTGTTTGTTTCCAGCATCTCTGTTTGATGAGCACAGGGTAAAAAATTACAAAGGAAACTCCAGCTTGCTCACAGCAGCCCTGTCTATATAACCAGCCCTGGAAAAATGTGACGCGCGTCAGAAGTAAGCAAGTAGGTTTCCTGATAACCTCTGTGTCCCTGAAAGGTTGGCTGAGTGGGGGTAGACCAGTTGTATGTTGAGAGGCCAAGGAGCTCAGGCCACTTTCTGGAACCTCACCTAGGTTTTGGTATCTCGGAAATTGTTGCATTGCATTGTTTGAGGGAAAAGAAAGTGTGGCAAAGAAATGTGAAGTGTGACTCAGAGCAGGGTGACTACGAAAGAAGCAGCCCAGAGAGGAGAGTGAGTGGGTACACTGCTATGGTTACTTTACTTTTTCCCCTGTGCATGATCTTTCGTTTCTCTCTTTGGCTCAGAAGATGATTTCACATGTGGCTCCCAGCTGCCTCTTGCAAGGATTGCAGATAAACGATGAGAAGACAAGTAACACCTGGACAACTTTATCTCATGCTGTAGCCACAGATTTTGGAGCCAGATGGACTCTCCTCCAGACTCTTTATTTATGGCAGTTCTCACTCAATCTCCAGCAAGAAGAGAGAGGAGGCAGGACACTCTGGCTAGGTACTCAGGGACAGGAAATTGTGTGTGGGAGCAACACAGCTCTGCTGAGCCCTCCTGGATGAACAAAATTATTGGGGTCCACCTCTTCTAGAAATCCTTGACTTGTGGTTTAAAAAATTCTAATAACAGAGAACTCTCTGACATCTTCACACTGGGTTAGGCTTGCTTTTAAGTGCCATGGGTAATAATCATTCCCATTTTACAGATTCTAAGAGTAAAGAAGAGAGAAGTTCAGTAAGCTGCCCAGGTCTATTCAGGTGTAATGGCAAAGCAAGGAAGGTTGGCTTCAGAGTTCAAGTTCATAACCTCCATCTTCTTGTTTTCCAGAATCCTTGAGGCCACCTGTCCCAGAATTCTCCAAACCTCAGTCCTATGCACTGGCCTTCTTTGCAGCTTCTGTGTCTTACTATTGAGGTCCTTTACTTGGCACTGCCTTTGCGTAAGTCACCACATTTACTTAAATGCTTTCTTTAAAAGAGATTTTTGTTGTTCCTGCCAGAGATGAGTGAGCATCATCCTTTGCCACAAATAGAAGGGAACTATATAAAGAAATTCAATGAAAGCACCATTAGTTACTTTAGCTGAGTACCACTGCCCACCCTACCCCTCCTACCTCAGGGACCCTGGGTGCCTGAGTTAAAGGAAGAAAAGGGGGTTGGTAGCACACCTGGTTGAGTCCACATGTTACAGGCATAAATACCCAAGTTCAAGCCCCTGGTCCCCACATGCATAAATTTCATAAGCAGTGAAGCAGGGCTCTCTCTCTCTCTTTCCATTTTCTCATTCCCTCTTTGTCTCCTTCCCTCTCAGTTTCTCTCTGTGTCTATCCAATACACAATAACTTAATAAAATATATTAATAAATGAAGAAGAAATGGGGTCACACCTGCAGTTCTTGCCTCTGTGCTAGGCTGCTCTCTCTGGGATTCTGGAACCACCCATATGTGCTCCCCTCCCCCCATGCACTATGGCAAAGCAGCCTTAGACTTTTGCTCTTTTCTCATCACTGAGGAAACAGAAGCTGTGTGTGTGTGTGTGTGTGTGTGTGTGTTTAAGGGAGGGGGACTCCTGTTCCCAAGGGCATATGGGTGACTGACCCAGCTCCTGAGACCAGGGGTCTCCACATTTCTAGATATAAATTTACAAGGCTCCTCTCAACACACACACACGCACACGCACATGCTAGCTTCTGACTTCAACCTTGTCATCTAAATGTTGACTACCGCCTATGCTTACCTTCCAGTGCTCATGCTCCTGCAGTGATTCCAAGTCTCTGTGGTCCTAGCTATGACTGTGCATCTGAAGATTGCCTCAGACTGTGTGTGGACTTGGAACAAGGACCCCTAGACCTTGTGCAATCTGCCTGTACCCTGTCAACCTATCTAGAAGTTGAAGCTGAGAGTACTTTCTCTATGTGCTATAGATGGTGATAGTTAAGATTCCTAGTGAGCTAACTTTCAAGAACTTTGGTGGAAAAACACTGTTCTAAATGTGCATGCTAGCTCTGATTCTCACACTCGCTGATCTGGCATTCATAAGGGATGAGAACCATGAGGGAAGAAAAAGCCATTTGAATAAACACACAAGATATCTCAAGGGTGACTCATGCCTTTGTGAGCTATCTACTCATTCTGCAGGATGATGTGCCAGGTGCTAGCGAGAGCTTAAGAGATTGCACAAGGGGGAACTGGGTGGTAGCGCAGCAGGTTGAGTGCATATGGTGCAAAGCTCAAGGGCCTGCATAGGCACTGCATACCTGTGACTTATAGTGGTGACTTATAGGCGCAGGCATAAGGAAATTGGCTGGAGCCCCCAGCTCCCCACCTGCAGGAGGGAGTTTCACAAGTGGTGAAGCAGGTCTGCAGGTGTCTATCTTTCTCTAACCCGCTCTGTCTTCCCCTCCTCTCTCAATTTCT
This sequence comes from Erinaceus europaeus, assembly GCF_950295315.1. Taxonomy (NCBI): domain Eukaryota; kingdom Metazoa; phylum Chordata; class Mammalia; order Eulipotyphla; family Erinaceidae; genus Erinaceus; species Erinaceus europaeus. Next base: position 9,424,795 of record NC_080175.1, read on the forward strand.
CTCTGCCCTATCCAACAACAACAACAACAGTTATGACATCAATAACAACTACAACAAGTGCAACAAGAGCAATAAAAATGGGAAAAATGTGTAAGATGGAAAATTCCTTACCCTTTCCCCATGAAAAACAGGACCTAATCAGTAAGCCACTAGTTGTGTACCAAGACCCCGCATACAGGCAAGGCTTATCCTTTGCACAAGGAAACTGTTTACCAGAAGGTTGCAGCTGATGGCGGGAGGATGTGATGACCCTACTCTGACTAGGTCCTATTGGTTGTGTGGTTTTGTAATGTTTGAAATTAGCCCGCGCTTTGCTTTGAGTGGATCCCGTTTTTTGCTAGGTTTGAAATGATTGGATTCCGCGTTTTCTATAGCATGTTATTAGATATAGATTGATAAGGTGATGCATTCCCCCTCCCTGAGTGTATTCAGAAATCCTATAAATTGTGTGGTTTGAGCCTTGTCTGGGGTCGAGCTGGTGGACTGCTGTCAGTCACCACTTGGCCTAGATTCAAATTCATGAATAAACATCTTTTGCTTCCTTGCAGTGGATGGTGGCTTGATTTTGCTCGCTAACAAAATGGCCTCCAGGAACAGTAGATTTGTAATGCAGGCACTGAGCCCCAGCGATAACCCTGGAGGAAAAAATAAAACTAAAACATAAAAATATAAATAAAAAAAAAAGAGATTGCAGGAGTCAGGCGGTAGTGCAGAGGGTTAAGTGCACGTGGCACAAAGACTGCCATAAAGATCTGGGTTCGAACCCCGGCTTCCCACCTGCAGGGGAGTCGCTTCACAGGTGGTGAAGCAGGTCTGCAGGTGTCTTTCTCTCCCCCCTCAGTCTTCCCCTCCTCTCTCCATTTCTGTCCTATCCAAAAATGACAACATCAATAACAACAACAATAATAACTACAACAATGAAACAACAAGGGCACCAAAGGGGAAAGTAAATATTTATTAAAGAGAGAGAGAGAGAGAGATTGCATAAGGATGATACAAAAGACTCTTATGCAGGGGCCAGGCTTTGGCACACCAAGTCAAGCACACTTATTACCAAGTGCAAGGACCCAGATTTGAGCCCCCACTCCCCACCTGCAGGAGGTCTCCATCATGAGCAGTGAGGCAAGTCTGCAGATGTCTATGTTTCTCTCTCACTCTCTATCTCCCCATCCTCTCTGAATTTCTCTCTATCCTATCTAATAAAAATTAGAAAAGGGGAAAAAAAAAAGGCCCTCATGCCTGGGGCTCTGAGGTCCCATGTTCAATCACCAGCACCACTATAAGTCAGACTCTCTAGTTTAAGAAAAAAATGCAGCAATGACGCTGTGTGGCCCACAAGTGTAGGTTCACATTAAAGATGGAATCCTTCATGTTACAAACTTTTACCCTGAATGTTCTCTGTCATTTTGAGACCAAAGTCCAGCAATCTTGGGCATCTGCTTTCCTAAGTCCCACGATCCCAGAGCTAACAGATGAGAAAGAGACTGAAGATAATTGGAGGCAAGGCAAAAAATGATTTCATGAAGAAGGGCTGACATGGAGAAGAGCGGTAAGATCATGGAGAGTCAGGAATGTGTGCAGAGAATAAGACAAAAACCTCACGGAGTTCCAAGCTGGCATAATAGCCTCTCGAGGGCTTTGCATTTGATGTTCTCTCTGCCTGGAGCTCTCTTCTCTAGGCCTTTTCGAGGCTAGCTTCTTAACCCCATTAGCTCTCTGTTCAAGTGCCTCCTCCCCCCACCCCTCTGGTCCATACTCTTACTACTCTACTCTCAGTTATGATCCTTACCTGCCCCAGGAACTTTTCCTCTATTTCCTATTGTATCAGACATACTATTTTGTTTTCTTTGCCTCCAAGGTTATTGCTGTGGCTCAGTGCCTGCACTAGGAATCCACTGCTTCTGGAGGCCATTTTCCCCATTTTTGTTGCCTTGTTGTGCCCTTGTTATTGTCATTATTGTTATTATTGTCATTGTTGTTGTTGTTAGATAGGACAGAGAGAAATCGAGAGATAAGGGGACGATAGAGACTGGGAGAGAAGGACAGACACCTGCAGACCTGCTTCACCACCCATGAAGCAAGCCCTTGCAGGTGGGGAGCTGGGGGCTGGAACTGGGATCTTTACTTGGTTCCTTGTGCTTTGCACCATATGTGCTTAACTCGATGCACTACCATCCGGCCCCCCATCAGACATACTATTTATCATCTACCTCCCTTGCATCTATCCACATTTCTATCAGCCTATCTTTGTCATTGCTGTCATCAAATTAATCTCTGTCATCTATAGCTATCTGAATTACCACCACTTTATATATTTCCTGCTCTCCATTCTCCTTCAGTATTCCATCTCCACCACCACCACGGTCATCTCTCCTTTTCTGTCAGACTTTGTCATCATTACATCAACTTCTTTTCCCTCTCAAGCTTCTCCTCTTTCCTATCATTATCTCCCATCACTCTCTATCAGTTATTATTATATCCATCTATTGATCTGCTCAGTTTTTTCTTTTTCTTTTTTTTCTTTTTTTGCCTCCAGGGTTGTTGCTAGAGCTCGGTGCCTGCACTACGGAACCACTGCTCCCGGAGGCCACTTCTTCCCATTTTTGTTGCCCTTGTTATCATTGTTGTTATTGCTGCTGTTGTTGGATAGGACAGAGAGAAATTGAGAGGGGGGAGAAGACAGAGAGGGAGAAAGACACCTGCAGACCTGCTTCACAGCTTGTGAAGTGACTCCCCTGTAGGTGGGAAGCCTGGGCTCAAATTGGGATTTTTGTGCTGGTCCTTGTGCCTCACGCCATGTGCGCTTAACCAGTTGCGCTACCACCCAATCCCTGCTCATTTTTTTCTTCCACTCCTCCCTTTCCTCATCCTCCTCCTTTTCATTATGATCATTTTGTGTGTATCTATTTTTATTATGACTTTGCTTGACTTTCTTCTCTAGAAATTTTTTTTCCCCAGAATTATTTTTCATTTTATTTTATTTCATTGAGAGGAAGGGAGAGAAACCAGAGAGAGACCTGTTCAGCTCTGGCTTATTATGTTGGTGCTGGGGACTGAACCTGGGACCTCAGAGTCCCAGTCATGAAGGGTTTTATGCATAACCATTGTGCTATCTCCCCAGCCCTGGAACACAATCTCTGAGTATAAGGATATCTACATATGCCCCCTTTCTTCTACCAAGAAAGACACTCCTGTGACTTTTTTCCCCCGTTTGCTAATTTTTTTTTTCACAATCTCTGTATTTCTAACCATTCTTTGAAAAGACGCTTAGAAAATTTGTAAACAGCCCCTCCTGACAGAACTGACATGAAGCAACAAGGTTACTGAGTGTTACAATTTACTAGCTTAGGCTCATCTACTTAATATATATGCATCTACATACAGGTATATATGCAAACATTTCAAATTAGCAACCCAAAATGCCCTGTTTAATTTAAGTACAGTTTAGGACTTCCATTGTCATAGCAACTTGAAGCTTCTTTTAGTGGTCACTATGCTCAATTCTATTGAAGCTAAAAAGTACCTTGGAGGGAGGTGGGTGGTAGTGCAGCGGGTTAAGCACACGTGGCGTGAAGGGCAAGGTAAGAATCCTGATTCGAGCCCCCGGCTCCCCACCTGCAGGGGAGTGGCTTCACAGGCTGTGAAGCAGGTCTGCAGGTGTGTCTGTCTTTCTCTCCCCGTCGTCTCTGTCTTCCCCTTCTCTCTCCATTTCTCTCTGTTCTATCTAACAATGACGACATCAATAACAACTACAATAATAACTACAACAACAATAAAAAACAACAAGGGCAACAAAAGGGAAAATAAATAAATATAAATAATAAAAAAATTAAAATTAAAGTACCTTAGCCTGGTGCATATGTGAGCCCCTGGTGAAGACCTGGTTACAGAAAATGAAAAGTTTTTTTTTTTAACCAGCTGATTACTTTGACTAGAGCCTAAGAAACCCCTCAAATTTAAGTGTTTTGCTTCTTTAAAAAAAGGGCGGGGAATAATTTGTCAGACATTAAAATAACAAAAGGGCTTTGAGAAAGGATTATGGGTTCCTGATGTTTCACCATCAGAATAGATTTACTTTCGACCCCCCTGAAGTTGTAATCTTGCCTTCTGAGGTAATGTTTTAGCTCTTTCTCTTCCCATAAATAAAGATTTCAATGATAGCACTTCCTCCACTCTCCAGAGCGGTTCTTTTAGATTCCGGCCTCCTCTCAGGCTTTTAAGCCATTCCACCAGGACAGCGGACAAATTGGATGCCAGGACTTCTGTCGGGGGTGGGGCAGGAAACTCATTACCAGAGGTTTTCATTGCTACAGGCTTAAAATGCAAAATGTTTAAAGTCTGGGGCGTCTGAGTGGGCACCGGGCCACACAGGCTCACCCCTGACGGTGAAGTTGGACAATCTTGGGGTTTTGAAATGCAGAGTTCAAAGTTCTCTTCTTCAAACAAAAAAGGGGCCAGGCCCTGGGATTTCTCAGGGAGTTGGGGGGGGGGCATCATCTGAACCTCCTCATTCATGGGGGTGGGTGGGAGGGATAAACTCAGATTTCAGAAAGAAAACTTCTGTGGACAGTCCCCTCCTGCCAGTCAAAGATGTCTCTCCATCTCTCTCTCTCTCTCTCTCCCCCCCCCCCTCTTTTTCTCCCTCTCTCTCTCCCTCTCACAATCTTGCCACCTATTGCCCATTCTTTCTGGCTGGGCTGATTTAATTAGGGTGAACCCGATTTCAAAACTCCACATATATTGCCCTTTCTGGAGGAAAAGCGACCACAGATACTGCCTGGGCTTTGCATTATCTTTTGAAAGTGAATCAACTGTATGTAAATCGAGGTCTGTTATTTACCAACAAGGGGACAAAAGCCCCAGGCACCCGTCCCCTTGCCTGGCCTCTGCGGGGACTTTTCTGCTGGGCAACTTCATACTTATTAGCTTGATTGCCAGCCTGGGTTTATTATTCACACTTACCCTGAGCTGGCCTGTGAATGCCATGGAAAAATGGTGTTTATGTTCCAGATTTTTTTTTTTTTACTTTTTTCTCATGGCTGAAATAAACGATGAAGTACTTTTCTGCCTCAGCGGAGCCAGCAGGAAAGAAACACATGGCGTAATTACATTAAACAAGTAGCGACAGCTTCTGAGCCTTCGTGGTCAGGGACTTGGGAAAGTGGGAGCTACTGGTTTGCCCCAGCTGTGCTCTGTCTCCCCCAGTCTGCTCACTTAGGGAACTAATGGGAGACACACCTAATTTACACAGGTAGCCTGTGTCCAACTTAATGCTTTCCTTCAACCAGTAGAACTCAGAAGATTAATTGGATGTTACTTTAATTTTTTTTGAAATAAAAAAAATAGCTGTGGCATATCTAGATGTTACTCCGATGTCGTCTTCTTCTCCTCCTCCTCCTCCTCCTCCTCCTTCTTCTTCTTTTCAGAAAGCATTGTCATAATCAACACTTACTAATTTTTAAACAAAGTTACCTTCAAGCAAAAGATTGGGATCAGGAAAAAAAATTGGGCAATTATCAAAAGTACGAATGGTTGTTAGTGGATGTCTGACCTTATGACAATAATCTTGAAATCTGGGATCTGGGTTCAATCTGGTCAACTTCCTCCAGAGTCACTGAAAAAGGACTAATCAAGCATATCTCTGTTTCAGTCTCAAAAGTCTTGGCCACTGGGGTTTAGGCTGGAGAGAAAGTTTTGTAGACAGTGTACAGAGTTTCTCCAACACATGGAGTTTCTCCAACACTTGGTTGTTTGTGTGGAGGTGGGAATGGAGTCCCGTAGTTAATGGTCTGTCTCCTAGTTGAGTGCCCAGTCTTCCGGCTCTCTCCTGGTTCTCCCTCTTGAGAGGGGCTGCAGGTTTATTTCTCATAATTTCTTCTCTCTATACTAAGTGTGTGTGCTGTTCCTTCTACTACTAATTAATGTGAGACTAGAGAATCAAAGAAGGGATCTCTCCAAAGAGTTGTTTTTGAAGAGTGACAAATTAATCCCCTTGGATCTGCCCGGAGGCAAGGAAAATAGCTTGTTTTGCAAAATTTTGCAGTTAGATGTACAAAAGTTCCATTTTTAGTCAAGATTTTTTGGACCTCATTCCGTCAGAATATGTGTGTGTGTACGTGCACACACCCCAAATGTATACAGCATTATTTCTAGGATTGGTTATGAAAACAAGGACAAATGTAAAACTGTGAAAGTTTCCACTTCTGCTACTTAGGGGACTGGAGGCTTGAACCCTGGTCCTTGTGCATTGTAACATGTACACTCAATCAGGTGAACCACTGCCCGGTCACACCAAGTGTGAATCTCCAAAGAACACAGGAAACAGGATCAGAGCACTTACCTAAAGTCATTTTATTTTACTTTTTATTTTCTCTGGGGCTTTGCCACACTCTGTTCCAAGTAGAATCAGAGATACAGGGAGACAGAGGGAGAAACGCAAACAGGAAAGTAACTTTCTCCAGTGAATTAGGGGCTGAATTTGAACCAGGTTCATGCACTACAGGCATATGCAGCAGGTAAAATACCTTGTTGACTCAAGGCCATGACATTTAAATTGTCCTAGAAGCATTTTCTTTGGATAAATTTGAACTAGCCATACCAAGTTCAAAAATAAGATAATCACATGCAGAATGGTGGTGGGGAGGTAGTGGTGGGGGTAGTGGGGAAGGGCAGGTGACCCAGACTAGGTCTAATCTTGTATGAGGAGCTCCAACACAGTGGACATGGACGCACCTTGAAAGCATTACGTGAGTGAAATAAGACAGAAACAGAAGACCACACACTGAGTGGTCCCGTTGACATGAGATGCCCAGAATGGACAAGTCTCTTTCTTAATAGTGAGGAACAGAGACTGAGTACTTAGTGGGAACAGGGTTTCCCATTGGAATAATGAGAATATTCCGTAACGGGATAGTGCTGGTGACTGTGCAACATTTAGACATGAAATGCTACTTGACGTTATATTTTAAAATGGCTACCATGGTAGGGACAAAGCAGTGGCACACCTGGTGAGCACACATGTTACTATGAGCAAGGATCTGGGTTCAATTCCCAGTTCCCCTCCTACGGGGGTGGGGGGGAGCTTCAGGAGCAATGAAGCAGTATTGCAGGTCTCTTTCTCTCTCTCCCTCTCTCTTCCCCTCTCTGTTTCTTCCTCCCATCTCAATTTCTTCCAGTCCTATCCAACAACAATAACAACCACAACAACAAATGGAAAAAGATGGCCGCCAGGAGCAGAGGATTCCTAGTGCAGGCACTGAGCTCCAGCAATAACCCTGGTGGCAAAAACAAACAAAAACAAAACTCAAACAGCCTTTAGATCCTCTATAATGCTTTACAACCTACAGTAAACCAAGCTCCCCTCCGTGAAGTCACATTATCCCATTTGACAGATGAGAAATTTGAGGTCCCATGAGGTTGGGGGCAATTGTGGTTGTTACATAGGTTATTATATAACACTGACATTATAGCTTCTAAATTCACAGAGCTGATGGGTGTCAGTAGTTGAATTCCAATATGTGTCTTCTTTTTTGGGTGGTGGTGGTGGGGAATTTATGCTTTTTCTTTCTTCCCTTTCTTCCTCATTTTCCACCACACGCATTTCTTGACAGTACATTTTCTATGGCACACATTATTTTTCTCTTATTCCCTTATCAGTGGTGCTAGATTAATGTTAAGGGTGGGTGGGGCCTCTGTGGAGCATTTGCCTTTGGACTGTGGGCTTTCTTTTCTTAACTGGAAATTACTGCTTTCATTAGGGGCCATTAGCACATCAAAATGGTGTTTGTTGAGCCAGGAAAAGTGATACATTATGCTTGCATTTATTCTTTGGTCCCCAAAGACTAATTGTTGGTTTGTGTTTTTAAACACCCTTCAAGTGCTAAGAGTCCCCAATGAGTTAAATTAACAAACCACTGGGGTTAAGAATAGTGGTATTGTCCAAAAATGGGGAGAGGACTTGGACAGAATATTCACCACAGAAGAGATGCACAAGGCTGAGAAATGCATGAAAAAATGCTCCAAGTCTCTAATTGTCAGAGAAATGCAAATAAAGACAACGATGAGATACCACTTCACTTTTGTGAGAATGTTATACATCAGAAAAGGTAGCAGCAGCAAATGCTGGAGATGTTGTGGGGTCAAAGGAACCCTCCTACACTGCTGGTGGGAATGTCAATTGGTCCAACCTCTATGGAGAACAGTCTGGAGAACTCTCAGAAGGCTAGAAATGGACCTACCCTATGATCCTGCAATTCCTCTCCTGGGGATAGATCCTAAGGAACCCAACACAACCATCCAAAAAGATCTGTGTACACATATGTTCTTGGCAACACAATTTGTAATAGTCAAAACCTGGAAGCAACCCAGGTGTCCAACAACAGATGAGTGGCTGAGCAAGTTGTGGTCTATACATGCAATGAAATACTACTCAGCTCTAAAAAATGGTGACTTCACCATTTTCTGCTGATCTTGGATGGACCCTGAAAAATTCATGTTAAGTGAAATAAGTCAGAAACAGAAGGATGAATATGGAATGATCTCACTCTCAGGCAGAAGTTGAAAAATGCAACAAAAGGGAATAAATAAATAAATAATTTTTTTTAAAGTTGAAAAAAATCAGAAGACAAAACACAAGTAGAACCTGAACTGGAGTCAGCATATTGCACCAAAATAAAAGACTGTGGGGTGCATGGGGGGAAGAATACAGGTCCAAAAAGGATGACAGAAGACCTAGTGGGGATTGTATTGCTATGTGGAAAACTGGGAAATGTTATTCATGTACAAACTATTGTATTTACTGTTGAATGTAAAACATTAATCCCCCAATAAAGAAATTTAAAAAATATAGTGGTATTGATATGGGCATAATGATCTAGTGACCGCACTGGACACAAGGATGAGGAGGGGTGGGCAGATGTTACACATCTTCTACTTCACATGCTGTTCCCACTTAGCTTTGTTTCCCCTCCACTATGGGAAGCCTATGTCTGTTTGACACGGAGACTGAAACTATCATTTTAGAGATGAGACTATTAAAGTTTTGGAAAATGAAGATGTTAAGCCAGCAAGAGGCTCTAAAATGTTTGGCATCCGCAGAGTCCCTTTGGCACCTGAGAGAACACCTGCTTTGATGGTCAGGCTGTACATTCAGTTGAGTTTGGGACAGGCTCAGCACCATTGGACCTATTACAGCCTGTCCAAAGTCCACTCCAATATTGGATTGAAGATGATGTCTCATAATTCCACTTAAGGATCTGGTTGGCCTGCTGGGACCAATGTCCTCATGCATCTTGAGGACTTGAAGCTGACAATGGGAAACACCAAAGAAGCTGTTAAAAGAGATGGTTTGTGGTTGGGAGTAGACCCTGTGACTTATTGTGCTTGAGGCTCTGGATTCAGGGCCCTTAGCACCACCAAAAGCACCATGGACAGCTCCAGGGACAGTGGAGGGCTGAGGACAGCTCTAGGGACAGTGGAGGACTGTCGTGCTATCTCTCTCATTCTTTCCCTCCCTCCCCCCATCAGGAAAAAAAAAAAGATAAAAATGTTGAACTGGGTAAGTCACTAAGTGCTGTCATCAAGACTTGGATTCATATCCTAATGCCACAAAAAAAATTAAATCAAATAAAGATATTTTGGGACTCTTCCTAAGACCTGATGAGGTGCTCAGCTGATTTCTTGGAATGGGTGGGAACTCAGCCCAGCTCCAAAAAGAAAGTCCGTCACCTAAGGAATAGCATGAAGACATCATCTGTGTGTATCTATTCCCCAAGGGCATGGAACTGTCATCTTGATTTTGCTCCTCTTAATAACCAGCATCATTTTAACTTAATACTGGCTGCTTCATGCTTCATGTTTTTATGACATTCAAGCATCTCAACTGTCTTATGGGATCAGTCCTGTTACTATCTATCTATATACCTCCCTTCCTTTCTTCCTTCCTACAAATATATATGTATTTATAAGAAGACATGGGCAAATGTTATATTTATGCTGAGACACTTGCCATAAGTAACATAAAGTGGATTAAACCATATTCATCTAAAAACATTTAATTATGACTTACATCAATTCATTGGCATATAAATCATTTATGTAGACACCATGATTTCTGCGTAATGTCATGGGAATGTCAAATAGAAATAATTTTTATGTGTACTTTCATTATTATATTCCTTGATTTCCCTGCCCTATTAATGCATTGTATTTTTAATTTTTATTAGTGATTTAGTATTGATTTATAAAAGTGTAAGATAATAGGGGTATAATTCTACCTGTGTCCCCATCCTGTCCATTGAAAAAACTGCAGTAGTTTTCCCAGGGTCACTGATACAAGCTAATTTTATAACTATCTATCTATATCTATCTATCTATCTATCTATCTATCTATCTATCTATCTATCTATCTACCTATCTACCTATCTATCTCTATCATCTATCTATTCCTTTTTTGTTTTCAATGCTTCTTCCTTCACTTCCTTTCTAAGTCACCCTTACACTGACTTCTTTCCTTTTTTCCTCTTCTCTTTCAGAGAAGAGAAACAATGCCTGGCTTCCTCTGGTGTTTCCCAGATTTGCTTCTTTCTCACTGATGGTATAGAAACAAACTTTGGTGGTGGGTCTGGTGTGGAACTCTACATTGTAATCTTACAATCTTGTAACATACTACTAATAACAAATAAAAATTACCAATAAAAAGAATAAAAACAAAATAAACAAATAAACAAGAACCTCAAGATTCCTATTGAAAAACATTGGAGTCCTGGTAGAATGGGTGTATACACCCTCTGGCTTACCTCCCCTAACACTTACCCCTCTGGGAGCATGGACCAAAATTCTTTTTGGGGTGCAGAAGATGGGAGCTCTGGCTTGCTTATGTAATTTTTTCTCTGCTGGACATGGCATTGGCAGGTTAATCCATACCCCCAGCCTGTTTCTATTTTTCCCTAGTGAGATAGGGCTCTGCAATCCTTATATTTTAGAACCATGAGGAAGAGAAGCCAGGAATCAGTCAACATCAATGGCCTTCATCCACTCTGTGAAGGATATGTCTCTGTTACATCTAGCAGCCATCTGGCTCTGTCTGAACTTTTCTAATCCGTATCTGAACACCAGGCTCAACCTTCATACCACTTACATGCTGTTGTGAGAGCCACACACCACTACAGGCGCTGCTTGCAGTTAGGGGAATTGAGCTCCCTCTCAATACGTAATAATCATCATTACCTCTCAATTACCTAACAAATAAAGAAGCCCGGGGCCACATTATTTTAAAAGTCTCCTGAGAGTAAGGCTGGAGAATTCCAAGTGTAACCCAGAATTTGTGGGGAGAGGGCAGACTATTGGATAGTTTAATGTATACCCAGGGGAAAATGCAGGTGTGGGGTGACAATAATTCAGACAACACCATAACTACTCCTTGTCCCTTCACTTCTTCAGTTTCAGCTCAGACCTGGGCAACACCAGGCTCCCTTTCTTCTTGCCAAGAAGAAAGTCAATCAGTAAACTGGGAAAAGGATTCAGCCAGGTACCTTCTGCTATTGCAGCTGGTGAGGGATGAACAATTTTGTTCTTAGATTTAGCAACCCATCTCTTGTTTAGAGACAAATCAAAAGTCCTACAAAAATGAAAAATAAGTGATAAGAAGGAAAAAAAAACATAAATGAAGTAGTGGGTATGTGTGTGGGGCGGGCAGCAGGACAGAAGAGAAAGTCTTTGCTATGCGGTGTCCAACCAACAAATTGATTATATGATATCTTCCTCCTTAGTTGGAATTTGATAGAATTGACTTCTGTTTTGAGTTTGCCAATAAGTGAGCATTATTAATATCCCAAGAAAAAGTTGCTTTGAGTAAGTTTAAGAATGGCTCGTTTTCTTAAGAAATGTACTCTTTCCTAATGTGACTTTTAGCTTCTTGGATAGATACTGTTCCTATGAGAAAGTAGGAGGAAACAAAAAAGAAAGAGACCTTTAGTTTTCTATCCAAGATTTGATTTAGATTTCATATAGGTTTGAGACTTCGACAAAAAGCTTTGTTGTTTCTGGTGCCATGAAAAGAAAAATTAAATTTGGGTTTAGCTAGAAATCCTCAATGGATAGTGGGGTTTTAATGTTAAGGTTCTGTCTACCCATGGAACGTCGGATTTTCTTTTGATTGGCATTTCTGAATACTCAGAATAGAAGTCACACTTTTAATTTACAGAAACATGACATCTCCAAGTAGTCTGCTTGCCTGGGTCTTTCTTTGGCCATAGTGAATGGCTAAGCACTTCTTGTGGAATCAAGGACTAAAGAAGTAAAGGGGAAAGATGAGATTACCCTTTCAGAATCCTGATTCCTGCTAAACCAAAGGTAAGCTCTTTGTAACTATTGATCAGGAAATAAATCCTCTTTATTATTCTATACATTCAGAAAACCTCTTCTCCCTTTGCTTTTCTCCAACTCTTCCTGCAAACAAAGTCCATCCTTACACTTTACATTCCTTCTCACTGTCTCACCTCCTGAGAACTTGTCTGACCTCAATCACTATTTTTCTCTTTCCTTCCTCAAAACAGGAAGTGAAAACAACTCAGCTAGTGAGCTGAACTTTCCCATCAAAAGATGTTCCTGGATCATTTACCACCTTCAGCTCACCCTGTTTAGAACAAAACAGAGAGTTATTGTAGTCATTGCTGGCTCCAATCTCTTAAATTCAATATCTTGAAACAACACTTGTGTGTGTGTGTGTGTGTGTGTGCGCGCGCGTGCGCGCGCACTCAGGAGCAATGGCATAAGTCCCTATGCATTTTCTGTCAAATATTAGAGATTATGAGTCTTGTAATTTTGATGACAGGGCTATACTTTTTGTGGAAATGAAACTGTGCTTCTTAATACTCTGCATATCAACATCCAGTTTTGCTCAGCTCACGACTCTCTTGTCTATAGGAGATAGTGGTCAACTGTGGCAGAGGCAGGTCAAGGAATGGTTAGCGTCCATGTGTTTATGTCATTTTAGTAGGAAAATCCATATGCCAGTGGTAATGAATTGAAGGTTAAGCGACAATTTTTCCTTCCAACCACTCTTGTCCTGGAGTCTGTGAACTGAAAACTGGATTAACCTTTAATTACCCTCAAGGATCTTTCCACCCCAACATCACCACTCCTACCAGTGATGATTTGCATAAACAACTTGATGAGAGAAACATCTATTTGCTTATTTGGTATCACTAGTATTATACAGATGAATAGGCGTGCACAATGGGAGAGGCACTCTGGCTAACTTCTCATTTTCTTTCTTCATAGCTAGTCTTTCTTCCTCCAGCCACTGATTCAGCTAGACTTGCATTCATTAGAACTCGGGGCTGTCCAACAAACAAATGCAATGGGACTGGGGTGTCTGCTGAGTCACATTTTATTCAGCTGGAATAAAATATGGGTCCCACAAAACATGCCCACAGTCTAACTCAGTCTCTCTCTCTCTCTGCTTTGGACAAAACTATGTTTTCCCCTTTGAAGCCAGAAGAAAAGAAAACAAATCTTTGTGTGTCTGTTTTTTTTGGAAACGTTTGCCTTCACATACAGCTTTCCTCCCTCATACTTTTATCAATCCCTTCCTAGATGGAGGCTGATGACTTTAGCTCAAACAAAGCCTTTGGAGGCCACGCCAGTCACACCTTTCTTTTCAGCAGGCCAAGCACTTGCTGCAAACATTTTGGTGGCTCCCCCCAGTGCTGGGTCTCAGGGGCTGAGCCTTCCAGACTCTAAGCCTAGCACTCGTTCAGTTGAATTATATTACCTTTCTACATGAAGGAAGGTTCAAGATACAACAGCCAGTAAACTTATTATTTACAGTTTCCTAGAGATTCTATGTGTCACCAACTGAGGTCATTTTAAAGGTGTACAAATATGCTTTATATGCAAACAGTGTGTGGTTTTTCTCAGAAAACAGATTATATTTTGTGCACATGTGTTTTGATTCTTTCATATGTAAAGTCTCTCCCTCTCCCTCTCCTTCCCCTTCTCCCTCCCCCCTCGTTCTCTCTGCACTGGTCCAGAGATAATGAAAGATTCTTTAAAGATTTTCAGGGATTTAATTTCATGGTGCATTTATCAGTATAAATAAAGTGTCGCTGCTTCCTGCTTTTAAATTAATAAACTAACATATATACTACCAGTTTGAGCTTAATTTTACTCCCTTGCACTAAATACTGCCACTCTACATACTCCCTGCTCCCCAGCATTTGCCAGGATCTTTATTTTATAAAGCTACTCCATGTGACTATACTGTCTCATCAGAATGAATCAAATCCTTGGCTTTTCATTAGTGAAGCTATCCTCATTTGTTCCAACCAGATGGTGGCAGTAGTCAGGGAGCAGGCAGACTAACTAGTGAATACTTGGAGCCATAGACATTTTTATAGGAATGTATTATTCTTACTTCTAGGGATGCTCTGTAATTGAAGTTGGGCTGTGACTCTAAAGGTCTTTAGGATGAATGATTAAATTGGTTTGTGCATGGTTGGCTTGTGATTTCACGGTCACTATGAGCAGGAAATGTGTATTGGGGGTTACAGGAAGCAATCTATTCTCTAAGTATTGTCAACTCCCTCTTCACTCTTCTTGTCTCTCACTCTTGCACTGTTCATTTGTACTTTCTATATCATACAACATTTTCTAAAATTATCTTTGTTTATTTATTGGATAGAGACAGCCAGAAATAGAGAGAGAGGGTGGTGATAGGGAAAGAGACAGAGAGAGACACCTGCAACACTTCTTCACTACTTACAAAGCTTTCCCCTTACAGGTAGGGACTGGGGGCTCGAAGCCAGGTCCTTGAACATTGTTAACATGTGCGTTCAGCCAGGTGCACCCTCCCTATACAACTTTTTAATGAAGAAAACAAAATCTTAGTTATTACCACTTCCCAGTAAATCAGATCCTACCATATTATCTAAATAGTAATGGACATAACTTGATTTAAAAAGGCATTTGTAAAGTCTGATACATAAAAAAAAAAATCTCTGAGTGGCAACTGGGTTTTTGTAAACATATTGTGTACAATTATTTTTCCTTTTTCTCTTTTATTTGTGATTCATAGTAGGTTACAAGATTATAAGATTACAGTGTATAGTTACACACCCACCACCAAAGTTCTATACCCCCTCCAGTCTCCCAAAGATAGCCACCATAGTCCTTACGAGTCTTAGAAATAGCTTTCTTGCTTCTGGCATTTTGTTTTTGCAGGTTTATGACCTTCAGTTCTCTAGATTCCACAAGAATGAAACCATCCGGTAGTTGTTTTTCATCTCTTTACTTATTTTGCTAAGTGTAACCACCTCCAATCCTATAGTTTTGTCCCAAAGGACACAATATCATCTTCTTTATTGCAGAATATTTCATGGAATATATACCCCATAACTTCTTTAGCCAGTCATCTGTTTGATGGGCATTTTGGCTGCTTCCACTCTTTGACTGTTGTGAATAATGCAGCAATGAACATAGGGGTGCATATGTTCCTTCAAATTAGTGTTTGATTATCTTTTGGATAAACGCCTAAAGGTGGTATTGATGGGTCATAAGGTAATTTTATTTTTATTTGTTTAAGGACTGTTGATAAAAATTTTAAAACATTTATTTATTTGTCTGTTTATTTATTATTGCATAGAAACAGAGAGAAACTGAGAGGGGAAGAATAGATAAAGAGGGAGAGAGACAGAGCACCATTTCACCACTCGTGAAGTTTTTCCCCTGAAGTTGGAGACCAAAGCCTTGAACCTGGGTCCTCTGCATTGTAATGCGTTCACTTAACCAGGTGTGCCTTCCCCCATCCCCTTGTCCAGACAGTTTTCCGAAGGGGCTGCACTCGTTTGTATTCCACCAGCTGTGTAGCAGAGTTCAGAACCTCACCAACACCTGTCATTTCCTGTTTTGTTAGTGGAATTCTCTCATTCTCTCATGTATGAGATGACCTCTCAATGTAGTTTTAATTTTAATTTCTATTTTTTTTTTCTTTTTTAGGCTCAGTACCTGTGTTATGAGTCCACTGTTCCTGGAGAACATTTTTCCCATTGTTGTTGTTATTGTTGTTGGATAGGACAGAGAGAAATTGAGAGAAGAAGGGAAGATAGAGAGGGAGGGAAAGATAAGACACTTGCAGACCTGCTTCACTGCTCCTGAAGTGATCCCTGGGACTTGAACCGGGATCCTTGTGTGGCTCCTTGCACTTCACATTATGTGCGCTTAACCCGGTGCGTTACCGCCTCCCCTTAATTTTTATTTCTCTAAAGATAAGTGAAGTGGAGAATTTCTTCATGTGTTTGTGGGCCGTGTGTATCTCTTCTTTAGAAATCTCTTTGTATAGTTCTTTGTCCCATTTTTTTTGTAAATCATTTTAGATACTCCATCTGCTGTTACTATCTACTTTTAGTCCACTTGTGACTGTAAACACTGTGTGTGTGTGTCCGACAAACTGTAGATATTCAATGACAATAAACGTTGGATGGGTGGGTTAGTGGATGGAGGGATGAACCCTCAGAGGATGGAACAGGAGTGGAGAAATGGCTGTAGCAAACTGAGGCTTTTTTTTTTTTTTTTGCCACTGGGTTTATCGCTGGGACTCAGTGCCTGCCCTACTAATACACTGCTACTGGTGGTGGATACTTTCTTTCTATTTTTAATTGACAGGACAGAGAGAAATTGAGAGGAGAAGGGAGATAGAGAGGGACAGAAACCTGCAGACCTGCTTCACTATTTGTGAAGCTGACCCCTGCAGGTGGGGAGCAGGGGTTTGAATCTGGGTCCTTGAAAATGGTGATATGCCCACTTAACCAGGGGTGCCACTGACTGGCCCCAAAGTTTTTTGGTTTTCTCTTCTCTTCTCTTCTCTTCTCTTCTCTTCTCTTCTCTTCTCTTCTCTTCTCTTCTCTTCTCTTCCCTTCCCTTCCCTTCCCTTCCCTCCTCTCCTCCCCTCTCTTCCCCTCCCCTCCCCTCCCCTCCCTTCCCTCCCCTCCCCTTCCCTCTCCTCTCCTCTCCTCTCCTCTCCTCTCCTCTCTTCTTCATTCCTTCCTTCCTTTCTTCTTTTTTAAAAAAATATTTGTGTTTTTAATTTTCTTTATTTATTGGATAGACAGCCAAAAATAGAGAGGGAAGAAGGAGACAGAGTGGAAGAGACACAGAGAGACACCTGCAGCCCTACTTCACCACTCACAAAGCTTTTCCCCTGAAACCCGGGTCCTTGAGCGTTGTAACATGTATTCAACCAAGTATGCCACTATTTGGCCCCCTTTTCTCAATGACAGGTGTCACTTTCATTCATTATTTCTGCAGTAGCTGCTCCATGGAGCACTTTTGGGCACCTAGTATGAGTCTCTAATCACTTTAAAATTGCTTGAGTAGTAATTAAAGTTGAGGTGTGTACATGTGTCTATGTGTGTATATAAAAATCCATGGAAACTGCATTTAATAAACAATCAGAGTGGTCCTGGAGTTGGCGCAGTGGATAAAGCATTGGATTCTCAACCATGAGGTCCCAAGTTCGATCCCCAGCAGCACATGTACCAGAGTAATGTCTGGTTCTTTCTCTCCTCCTATCTTTCTCATGAATAAATAAATAAATTCTTTTTTTTATAAATTTTTTCTAACTTATTTATTTACTTATTTTTTATTAGATAGAGACAGAGAGAACTTGAAGAGAAGGGGCGATAGAGATGGAGAGAGACAGAGAGACACCTGCAGCCCTGCTTCACCACACGTGAAGCTTTCCCCCTGCAAGTGGGGACCAGGGTCTTGAACCTGGTTCCTTGCGCACTGTACTGTGTGCGCTTAACCAGGTGCACCACCACCTGGCCCCTAAATAAATTCTTAAAACAAAATCAGAAAACAGAAAATAGATTCCAGTTCCATGGTGACTTATATATGCTTTTAAAAGCACTGTATCTATTGGATAAAGACAGAAATGGATATGGAAGGGGAGGTAGAGAAGGAGAAAGAAAGAGAGACATCTGCAGCCCTGCTTTATTGCTCATAGAGCTCTTGCTCTGAAGGTGGGGGCTTGAACTTGGATCCTTGTGCTTTATAACATGTGCCGTCTACCAGGAGTATCACCACCCAGCCTCTATATACTCTTGTTTATAGTGTAACTCATTCTTGTTATTAGTTTATATTAGACCTGATATTTGGATGCTCCGGCTGGGTTCTGGATTCTGGAACTATAGTGTGTGCTTTTGGGTGTGCTGACTTGTGGGTTTTGAATACATTCACTCTGAACGGAGGGGAATGATGTTAGGAGGGGTACAGCCAGGGTTCCCTTGTGGGTTGTGAAGGGCACATCTGCTGATGCTTCCTTGGGGCTTCTTTGGCTCCCGCTATAATTGCGCTTCACCTTTTTCTGACCTAATTAGGTCAGAACACTTGGCAGGCGGTCAAGCTCTGGTTGCATCAGGAAGTGGAAGCACATGCATGTAGCTTATGCGATGGACAGGAAGCTTCTCTGGGAGCAGACCTCGGGTTTCCATGGACCCACCAATTTGCAGGCATTTGACTTTGTCAGCAATCCGACAGAGTGAGGAAGGGAAACACGAGAGAGAGCATTAATTAGCATGTTGTGATTGGAGAGATGAGAACTAAAGTATTACTCATTGCAGTCAGTATATGTATACAATTCAACAACGAGCAGATGTATCTCGCAGGTGTGATTGAATCCATTTTCAGGAGTGGGAATACATGACCAAAAGTATTCAGAAACCTCTGGTCTGTGGGGAAAGTGCACCATAATTTCTAAGACAACTGGGAGGGGCTCTAGACTCCCCCCCTGCTCCATTTTTTTCTTCTCCACCTTCCCATACGTTTTTAAGGTCAGAGCCCTGGTCAGCTCTGGTTGTTGATGATCCAAGGACTGAAGCTGGGGCCTCTTGAATGCAACTCCCTGTGTGCTACTGCTGCTCTCTCTCCTTGGCCCTCCCATCTGCTTCCTGTTGATGTCACATTGATTTCAGGTCTCTGAGTACAGGATTCTTGCACCTGCTACTCTTGTTCAGTCTTGGATTTTTTAAAAATATCCTTATTTATGGGATAGAGACAGGCAGAAATCAAGAGGGAAGGGGGTGATAGAGAGGGAGAGAGACAGAGAGATACCTGTAGTCCTGCTTCACCACTCGTAAAGCTTTCCCCCTGCAGGCGGGGATGGGGGCTCGAACCCGCGTCCTTGCGCATAATACATGTGATTAACCAGGTGTGCCAACACCTAGCCCTTGGATTTTTTTTTCCTCACAGGTACTGAACTTTTTTCTTTCTTTCTTCTTTTTTTTTTTGTGAGCAGTTTTCTGTATTGCATGTCTTGTACTCGATCAGCTTGGATTTCTCTTTCTGTTGGTCACCCTGCCCCCACCTCCAATTTCTTTTTTCTTTTCCCTTCATGGGAGGGGTATTAATGGTTTCTAGTCAATAGTAAAATACAGTCGTTCGTACATATGTAACACTCCTCAGTTTTCCATTCTAACCCCCCACCCTAGGTCCTCCTCCATCATCATGTTCCAGGATCTGAGCCCCCCGCCCCCACCACCACCCCAGAGTCTTTTACTTTGGTGAAATACACCAATTCCAGTCCAAGTTCTGCTTAGTGTTTTCCATTCTGTTCTTACTTCTCAACTTCTGACTGAATGGGATCATCCCATATTCATCCTTCTATTTCTGGCTTATCTCAATGAACAGGATTCCTTCAAGCTCCATCCAAGATGAGACGAGGAAGGTTAGTTACCATTTTTAATAGCTGAGTAGTATTCCATTGTGTATATAGACAACAACTTGCTCAGCCACTCATCTGTTGTTGGACACCTGGGTTGCTTCCAGGTTTTGGCTATTACAAATTGTGCTGCTATGAACATAGGTGTACACAGATATTTTTGGATGGGTGTGTTGGGTTCCTTAGGGTATATCCCCAGGAAAGGAATTATACAGTCATAGGTTAGGGCCACTTCTAGCCTACTGAGAGTTCTCCTGAGTGCTCTCCACAGAGGTTGGATTAATTTACATTCCCACCAGCAGGGCAGCTCCCTCCAGTTTCCACTACTGTTTTACAAGTTTACCATCTTTGCTGTCTTCTGAGTCACTTGAGGAGGGGAGGTGATTTCTTTTTATAATTTGACTGGGGAATTTAATGGTTTACAGTAAGATTTGTTTACACATGGGTGCAACTTCTAGAGACATGGTTTCTAACAAAGTTGTGAGTAAATATGTGTAGAATGTTAGAAGGAAAGAGTGAAAATAGTCTTGGACAACCAGCTGGTCTGTTTGGATGCTGTGATTTATTTAGGTCACCAGGAGGGGTCGCTGTTGGCACTTCCTGCAATAAAGAGTCTTGCTGTGGGACATTTTTCTGAGGTAGGTTCTTTTTCCAGTCTTACTTCAGCTATCTCTTTCCCTTACCACTTCTCTGAATTCACCTGGATAGGTGACATAGGCTGGGTCCAAAGGCAAAACAGATTCTGGCATGATAATTAATTGTGTGTGTGTGTGTGTGTGTGTGTGTGTGTGTGTGTGTGTGTGTAAAATGCTGTCAGAGAAACTGTTGATGTTTCCTTGCTGCTTCTACACCAAAGAAGCCATTCTTGAACAAGTAATGGAATAGCAAAGAGGCTTTTGAAAACGTTGATAACTGAGAAACGGCAACTAATACCCAGCAGCAGATTTCGTGAGGCATAAAATCACATTGCTGCTTCGGAATGCGGTCAGGCCAGCAGATTCATTTGGCTTCTTTTGGAACACGGGGTGGAAAAATGTGCCAGACTAGGAGAGATCTTTGCATTAACCACGGTGTCGGAGAATGCACTGCTATTTGCCTCGACAGCCCATGTTTCTGCAAAGACAAGTTCTCCTGAAGGGACTGGTATAAATAAAAACAAAAGGGGGTATGTGTGCATGTGAGATATCTCATGTCTCCTTTCCATCCTAAATATTGGCTGTTTTTTTTTTTTTTAATTTTTAAATCTTACTTGAATTCAAGGACATTTTTCTACCTTAGTAATAAATTAACATTTCAAAAGTACTTTTACCTGCTGAGATGGTTCATTCAGCTAATATGGGGAATGCTGTGGACTCGAATAATTAGTGTAAATTGCCTTTGAATAACACAGAGCTGGGAACAAACTCTAACTTGCTGGAGCTTAATGGTCCTTTGCCTACAGGATGAAGAGTCCTTAATGGGGCCTGGAAAAACAACTAATACCTACAAATCAAAGGAGAAAAGCCGTTTTTGAAGCATTTGTCTGAGAGTGTGAGTTTTAAACTAAATTGTTAACACTTCCTCCCTGCTGAGGGTCATGGATTAGCTAGGCTGGGAGATTCTTTGAGAATCTTTCACACTGGTCAGGGGAGGTAGGGGGCTCCCAAATACAAGTGTTTTCTTAACCCTAATCCCTACCTCCCTGACCAGGACAGCTCTGCATTTCCCTCTAATTAGGTGAAGAATTAGGAGGTGGATCAATGTGTTCAGGTCTGAGGATAAAGTGATTAGTTCACTCCCAATCATGATAGTGATTTCTAGGCGCTGCTAAAGTTCCTTTCAAGATAATAACGTTTTCCTTTCACGCACACACTCTCTCTCTTTCTCTCTTAGGAAAAAAAACAGATTTGAGCAAACTTTCAACATGTATTTATAAACAGTGATAATTATCTTTGTGTACGTTTGAAGACAGCGGGTTGACAAACCATTTCACTCTTCTCTCTGCATTTGCTTAATCTCCATCAGATTTTTGTTTTATTGAAGGAACATCCAAAGCAGTTTCTAATCTGATCCAAGTGTTATAATGATGTGTCCAATCTGAATCAGCTCTCATAACCGAACCCCCCCCCCAACATTTAAATAATCATTTTGGGGATTATTTGTGTGTGTGTGTGGGGGGGTGTTGCTAGGAGGTTGTCTGAAGCCAAACCATTTGACACTTTCTCTGCATATGAATAGATACTATCCTGCAGGCCTTAAAAAAAGTAAATAACTAAAAAGCTCTTGTAGATATTCTTCACTGGAGTGTGATTTTTACATTTTGGGCTGATTAAAGCGGTGGCAGAGAGGTTTTTTAAGCTTTTTTAAAAAAATTTTAAAATATTTGTTTATTTATTTTCCTTTTTGTTGCCCTTGTTTAACATTGTTGTGGTTATTAATGTCATCGTTGTTGGATAGGACAAATGGAAATGTTGGATAGGACAAATAGAGAGAAATGGAGAGAGGAGGGGAAGACAGAAAGGAGGAGAGAAAGACACCTGCAGACCTGCTTCACCACTTGTGAAGCGACTCCCCTGCAGGTGGGGAGCTGGGGGCTCGAACTGGGATCCTTACGCAGGTCCTGGCGATTTGCACCACGTGCGCTTAACCCGCTGCGCCACCACCCAACTCCCTTTTTTAAGCTTTGATGACTGTAGCTCCTGGTCAGATCTCTCAGGCTTCCTTCAACCACTCAGTGACCCAACTAGATATCAAAAAGAACATGCCATGTTTGACACTCCACTGATCCCTCCCTCAAGGGCAGTCCTAGTTTTCCTCTGTCTTTGCCGTCTTGCTTGCTTATGGACAGAACGTGTTGTCTTCTTTTGTTTTACCTGGGACTTATCTCAAGTACTACAAGTCTATAAAGAAAAATAAGCCCAGGGAAAGAGATAGCGGCCCATAACAAAACAGAACATTCTATGCCTTCCCCAAGGGCATGGTCTGGCCTTATTTCATTCGGTCCTTTTTTTTATTTTTTAGATCTGTGAAAGGCAATGATCTAATTGTGACCTTTTGTAACAAGTTTTCTCTGTTTCTCTCTCTTGGTTGCTCATCTCTGAGGATTACCAACTAACCAGGGACAAATATATATATGAAGAATGAGACTGTAGATCTGTGTCTCTGGGCCAAACTTCTGAAGAAGTGTCAGCGGATCAGGAGCAGACACTGCCACAGCCTCTACAAGGCACACCCACTGTGTTCAAAGCCAAAGTGAAAAATGCTGTTTGGAAATAGCACAGCTGGCAGAGTGCAGGACTTGTGTGGTGCTTGTGGCTCTTGGTTCTCTGTCCAGGGCCACATGCAGTGGAGTGGTGCACTGATTCTGTCTCTATCTCTCTGTCTCCCACCTGCAATAAATAAAATGAGGCCTTTCCACGTACACATCTCCCCCATCTTCTTTCAAACGGCATTAGATGTTCCTTCCTGGTTTAAGGTATGTGTGCATAATGTCCGGTCCCTCCAGACGGGATAGATCTCATGCGACATTAGTCAGGAGTATGTTGTCTCCTGATCTTATCAGCTTTGTTTCCTGAACTACAAAGAAGTCTAATTGTGTTGCTGAGCATGTTTGCCTCAGAAAAACCTTCACAGGCACTTCTCTCTCTCCCTCTCCTCTCCTCTCCTCTCCTCTCCTCTCCTCTCCTCTCCCTCTCCCTCTCCCTCTCCCTCTCTCTCCTCTTCTCTCTCTCTCTCTCTCTCTCTCTGACATGGGGCAAGGCAAAAAAAGTAAGGAGAGAGGATCCTGGGCTGACATGTCTCTGCTTCAGCAAGTCAATCCCCTACTTTCCCATTTAAGCCAGCTCTTCTGCTCAGCCCACCTGGCTGTGAAAACTTTCAGTTGCCTTCTGAGGTCTCATGCTGTCTGCTCTGCATCTTGCTTGTTTGCTTGTCTTTCAATTCTTAGCAGCTATAGATAAGAGAAGGAGCAAATGGCTCCTGTCAGATATACATTTCTGAGCTCCAAAGAGGGTCATAAGTCAGAGAGAGAAAAGGCTAATTAGTCAGAGGGAGAAGAGGCTAATTAGCAGATTAAATCTGACCAGACCTGTCTTCTGGGTTTGACTTGGGTGAACTTTGGGCTTGCAGTGGGGATTCTGGGCACTGGAGCTACAGCTCATCAGGCAAGTGAATGAATGGATCCATCTTTCCCCCATCCTGCTCCTGCTTCACCACTTCTGAGATTCTTCCAAACATGTACAATTGGGCCTCTGAGGCTGACTCTTTCAAACAGCCCCCAGAGTTAACTAAATGATCTGGGCTCCCCCCTCAGTTTAGCGGCCATCATGAACAGCCTGAAATTTGACAGCCAGGTTCATCTATCACCCCACTTATGGTCCAAATCAGGTGGGACCAAGGAATAGGTCTCCCGGTAGAAACATCTTATGTGTCAAGTAGTAAACTCCATCACTCTGAGGATAGATTTCATGTAGCAAGAGAAACCACCAAACCAGTAGATTAATATTTCTGTTATGTAATTACAAGTTCAAGGAGTTTGGCCTCTTATCACTTTACAGTGAGTGGAGGACGTAGGAGTGATCCTCTTTAATTTGTAATTATTTAACTGAAATGTGAGGTGCCCCAGCCTTGTTTGTACCCTTCTGGGCTGGCAGGCATTGGTATGAAGAATTCATGTGAGAAGTCACAGTTTACTATTAGAGGGAGACATATTTGGAAATTCTTTAAAACCAACTAAGAGAAGTTAATCTGATTGAACTTCTTTCTATTCAACAAAAGAGTTGGATGTTTCCAAGTCTAATGTGACTATAATGTTCATTAAATGGTCTTCTTTACACCTTTAAATGGATTAACGGCCCATCTTTACAGTCTAATTATTATACATGTCATTCAAAAAATCACAGATCTAATTCAGGGGATGATAAAGGCCTTTCTTTTACCCCTATGGAATAGACATTGCAGCAAATGGATGTGATTTTTATCTGGGTCATTTTTTTTTTAAAGGGTACATGTTGCTCCCAGGAGGTGGGAGGGGATGGCCAGCACTGAGTGTGCTGAGTTTTTTTTCTGCCCTAGTGACTTCAGTTTTGAGATTTAAGAGCTGACCACGCAGCTTCTTGCTCCTCCCGGGCTCGCTGTGCCAGGTACCTTGGCGGTTCCTCCCGCCTGAGCCTGCACGGCTAATGACTTCAGTCTGTCCAAGGCAGCTCTGTCTGAGATAAGCGATGAATTATGAACAGCCCCCCTTTCCCTTGCAGGCCCCCCAAGAGGGATCCTCTGAGTTCCTTTGCCCAGATCTTTTTAAAAAGGAGAGAAATTCTCTCAACCATGCCTCCAGTAACAGAAGTTCCTTTTTTTTTTTTTTTTCTCATGTGCCCTTCCTGTCTGTCCTTGTCTCTTTTTGTGTTCTCGTAGTTCACTGGTGTTCTGAGGAGGCCATAAACATTACTTTAAAGAGAAGACTTTTGGGGGGCTAGGAAGTGGCTCACCTGGTTAAGGGCACATAGTATTAAGCAGAAGGACCCACTGAAGGATCTGGGTTCGAGCCCCAACTCCCCACCTGCAAGGGGAAGCTTCATAAGCAGCAAAGTAGGCCTGCAGGTATCTGTCTTTCTCTCTCCCTCTCTATCTCCTCCTCCTCTTTCAATTTCTCTCTGTCCTATGTTAAAAAAAAAAAAAAAGGTCACATGGCTCCTTTTGACTATGCTCAAGAGTTAAAAAAAAAAAAAAAAAAAGAATGGCCACCAGGAGCAGTGGATTTGTAGCTTTGGCACTGAGCCCCAGAACTAACACTGGAGGCAAAAATAAATGAATGATTAAATTAAACTTAAAAAGACCTATTTGTCAATGAGAGAGAGAGAGAGAAAGAAAGAGAGAGAGAGAACAAACTAGAGTATCATTCTGCTGTATATGAGAGACTAGGGGTCAAACTCGGGACCTCATACTTTAAAGTCCTGTGCCTTTAGCCACTGTGCTGCCTCATAGATCATAGACCTTGTTTGGTGCAGGTAGCCTCAGAATGCTCTGGAAGCTATCTGAGAGATTTGAGAGCTATTCTGTCCTTAAAACAGAATGTCTAGGGGGCAGGACCCCAGAAACTGACAGAAAATGAGTCAAGCTTTTGGGGTTTGAAGTTGCGGAAGGCAGGTTTGCCCTCACTCATTCATTTCAGAAATATTGACTGGGAAGTTATTAGACGTTGGATACTGGGCCTGATGCCTCAGAGGCTGTAGAGAAGTGAGCAGTGGGCCCAGGTTCCTATTCCCTGGGAGCATTCATTCTAGGGGATGTTAGCCTATCATTTTGCAGAGTTAAAGGAGGATGTCCAGTTGGATATGGGAACTGGTGATCTGATTTGAAGGTGACTCTAGAGGTTTTGCTCTGTGATTATGTTTGCTTGGCAAGGTCAGGCTCTTTATTTATACTGCCCTTTCACGGGACTTCCTTGGAGTGGAGGAATGGAGACCTGGGGGAAGAGAAAACATGGGACACATAAGCCCCTTTTAGGTCGTCACTGGACATCTGCCTTCAAGCCAGTCAACTACCTCCCTACTCGGAATCCTCTTGCCTCCAGGGAAGACTGGGGAGGGGAGCCCCAGGTAGGAATGGAAGGTATATTTTTGGAGTTTCCTAATGACATGGAAGCAAATGCCTTGACAGGTAGGGGCAGTCTTCTTCTCTGGAAACAGAGATAAAATTTTTTTCTTTTCTTAAATTTTTTTTATTGGGAAGTTGGTTTATAGTCGACAGTAAAATACAATAGTTTGTACATGCATAACACTTACCAGTTTTTCACATAACAATTCAATCCCTACTAGGTCCTCCTCTGCCATCATTTTCCAGAACTTGAACCCTCCCCCCACCCCAGAGTCTATTTTTTTTTTTAGGATTATTATTTTTTAATTTTTTTTTTTATAAAAAGGAAACACTGACAAAACCATAGGTGCAATACAACAGCTCTAGTCCAAGTTCTGCTTAGTGTTTTCCCTTTTGATCTTGTTTTTCACCTTCTGTTTGTGAGTGAGATCACTCCATAGTCATCCTTCTGTTTTTGACTTATCTCATTTAACATGATTGCTTCAAGTTCCATCCAAGATGGGCTAAAAAGGGTGAAATCACCATTTTTAATAGCTGAGTAGTATTTCATTGTGTATATATAGACCACAACTTGCTCAGAAACAGACATAAATTCATCTAACTTTCAGTATTCTTGTGAGGATTGAGAAGTCCCAAGTGTACAAAGGGCCTAGGACAGTACGTGGTTAATAGATGTTCAGTAAAACACTACCTCTCCCTGATAACTTCCCTTCCATTGGCCTCTTCTTTGAAATCCTGTGTAATGTTCAATTAACTCTAGGCAAGCTCTTATTTCAGAAACATACACTTCATACATCAGTCTGCTGGAGGATTGTCATCTTTTGAAAGGAGAATGCTGAAGCCTTCAAAACTCTGAGGCAAAGTGGAATGATGGCCACTGGGACTGACATGGGGGCAGATGGACTCTCCCTTGACAAGTGCAGCCCCAGGACCATGTGATCATAGACTCTCAGTTAGAAATTCATGTCAGGCTCTATGGTCGCAGCTCTGACCGGAAACCCCAGCCTTGAGACTACCCTTGGTTTGAGTTACAACTCTGGATTTCAAGAGGAAGCTCTTAAGTCCCACAATCTGCTTGTGCTGTCCCCAAGCCCACCACTCTGCAGTCAAAGCTCTAAGAAGAACCTCCTGCTTCTAGTCCCGTGCACTTCCTAGTCTCCATGGCATCAGACTTGCTGTAGTCTGTTGCAACAAGAGGTGAGGAGGCACTCACAGACACCTAGAAAAAAAGCAGAAGAATTTAAGGTCTACGCTGTACCACTGTCAGTGACCAGACTTCATGTTCCCTGAAACACAAGGAATTGTGCTACAAAGAGTCAACATTAGCTGGGGAACCATGAGGCCCTGTCTCCTTCCTGTCTTGAGGGAACAGGAGGCAGGTCCACAGAGAAAGCAAACAACAGCTCCTTCTGCTGTGCTGGGCATGGTGTCTCTGTCTCCAAACTGATGAATACTGAATGAGTAAATAATTCTGTTTTCTTTGTGTTACAAAGATTCGGTCATATTTGGCCAAGTAACCTCAGGCAATATCATTACCTACTTTTCAAATACAGCTTCCTCTAAGCCACATGTTGTACTTGTGGAAAATGCCTATAGACTGATCTAGAAAGTTGGGGTGGGGAGTTGGGCAGTGCTGCACCAGGTTAAGTGCACACAGTATGAAGCACAAGGACCTGAGGCGCAAGGGTCCGGGGTTCAGTCCCTGGCTCCCCACCTGCAGGGGGGTCGCTTCACAAGTGGTGAACAGCAGGTGTCTGTCTTTCTCTTTGCCTTCTCTGTCTCCCCTCCTCTCTCAATTTCTGTCCTATGAAAAATAAATAAATAAATAAATAAATATTAAAAAAAAAATAGCCGCAGGAGCAATGGATTTGTAGTGCAGGCACCGAAACCCAGAGATAACCCTGGAGGCAAAAAAAAGGAAACGAAAAGGAATAAGGTTGGGGTGGAAGGAGATGATGTCTGAACACAACTCTCTCTGAGGGACTCCCCCCAAACTGATCAGTTACACTCCCAGGAGAGAAGTCAGCATCTTGGAAGCTTCCACTCCCTCACTCAGTCATTCATCTGTTTCTTCATAAATTCGAAATGGGGCTATAATGTGGATGGTACAAAAAAGGAATATTCAGGGTGCCAGGTGGTAGCACAGCAGGTTAAGCGCAAGGATCCGTATAAGGATACAGATTTGAGCCCCGGCTGCCCACCTGCAGGGGAGTCGCTTCACAAGCGGTGAAGCAGGTCTGCACGTGTCTATCTTTCGCTCCTCCTCTCTATCTTCCCCTCCTCTCTCGACTTCTGTCTCTTCTGTCAAACAATAATGACAGCAGTAACAACAATAATAACAACAACAATAAACAACAAGGGCAACAAAAGGGAATAAATGGTTGCCAGGAGCAGTGGATTTGTAGTGCAGGTACTGAACCCCAGCAATAACCCTGGAGGCAAAAAATTAAAAAAATAATAATAAAATAAATTAAAAAAACAAAAACAAATTAAAGGAATATTTAGTTATAGGGAGTATCCAAACACATTTTGTAAATGTTAAAAAAGCCAGACATGGAATCAGTGGTGAAAATATAACGGCAGGACATTTAAGAAAAGAATCTCAATATTTTATTTCATATGCAGAGAATGTCCATACAGACATAACAGTCATAACACAAAGTGTGCATTTACAAGTGTGAAGATGCTAATTCCAAAGGTCTGTACTCATTCAGCCAGAAAACTTAGATTATTAGTTCAAGATTTTTTTTCTCCACCCAGGAATTCTGTGAGGATATTAGACTTATTTGATCTGTTAGGTAGGAAGAGTTAAACAACCTCATTATATTTTACATTAATTTTGCCCAAAGCTTACTGGGCAATAGCCAACATGCTTTGATTTGCACTTACCCAGAGACCTGACACCAGCTTCAATGCTTGGGAGGAAAAAGGGTCTTTGTGTGGGAAGTTACTTATTGGACAATTAACATGTGGAAACTATACCAAACAGTATGTGAAAATGATAAGTTCACGTTGAATTTCCAAAGGGCGGAGGCTCATTCTTCTTCCAACAAGACCGTGACAACTCTTGCTGATGGAATAAATGGGATCATTATATTTCAGTCTCCAAGTAATTATCAGAATTGAAGCTTTGTGAATTCTTTCCTAATGGGGCCACCTGTCACCCTTCAGTCTTGGGATATAATGGCATTTTTTTTTTTTTAAATTTCTGAAGGCCTGAGCCCTAGTTTAGCTCCTCCAAATGTTAGGGACCTTGTCCTGATTACCCACTGTCTAGCAATGATAAATAGATGTGTGTGTGTGTGTGTGTGTGTGTGTGTGTGTGTGTTTTAGCCAGTTAATGCCTCTTCATCCAGAATGAATTTCTGTGTGTCCAAGGTGCCTGTGGGAGGCATAGAAAGAACAGAATCAGGTGTTCTGTTACTGTTTGCATAGTGGCCAACTTAATTGCTGGGTCATTTGTAAGGGAGAGAGTTGGACAGTGATTTACTCAAAATAGCACTCCCCCACTTCAAATTCTCTGTTTTCCTTGCTGTCTGCTGCTGTGAGCTGTCCTGATAGTGCATCAGGCTGCTATGAAGACCCCCACCCCAACCCCAGCCAGGGTGTGTGTGTGTGTGTGTGTGTTCTTGTTGACTATGATCAGGAAACTGTGACTTCTGAGGCCCTGCTCAGTGCCTCAGCTGGAGTCCTGGCACTACTTATCTCCTTTATTTTAAAGACAAGAGAACTAGAGAAGTGGTACTGGGTATCAAGCTCAGGACCTTGTATTTGCAAGTCCTGTACTCTACCCACTGCACCACTTGTCCTGCCAGGTGACTCCATATCTTTTCTCTGGGCTGGCACGTGCCCAAGGCTTTTCTCCCTGAGGCTGCACAGAGAAGGCAACTTGGCTCGCCTGGTGGCTTGGGTGACCCACAGACTGTCTGAGGGACAGGCACCTGCCTGGTGACTCTGTGGCTCTCGGCTTGGTGATCCAGGTTCCTCTCTACTGGGCATTCCACCTTGGCTTTGTTGCCATCAGGGATTTGTTTGATCAGTGAGGTAAGAATTGTTAAACACTCTCTATTTTTATGTTCGTGTTGTCCTCAGCTTATCAGGAAACAGACAGCAGATTTTGATTTGCACCTACTCAGAGACCTGATATCAGCTCTGAATATGCATGGGGGAAGGCTTATCCTACCTGGAGGAACCTATAAGTCTGGAAAATGCTAAGTTCCCTTTGTTTAGATCAGAGATCACTCAGGATGGTAGACTCACTCCCAGAGCTTGAGGGTGTCACCCAGCCCAGGGCAGGTTGACCTGGGCCTCTGTCATCGCAAAGGTCCCTATCAGAAGGGAGTGGTATGTGCACAGGGGACCAGCCTACAGAACTGATTTAAGTATTTTCCTTAGGCCTTGACATGTGTTTAGTTCATTAGGGTGGTGGTGGTGAAAGTCTTTTGCATTTGAATGATAGTGCCTTCTCATTTGAGTCAAGAGTGTCCTTCAGGGGTTGGGATGAAGATGTAAGGGAAGTCTCTCACCCCATCTTACAGAAAGCCAAGTCACACCGACTTTTGCATGAAAGAAAATTGCTTAACTGCTTTTGTATGAAGGGGGATAACTTTACTGTCTCTGAACCACAGAACACATTAACTCAGATCAAACCCATACCCCTTCACCCCTTAAAAAAGTTTAGTTATTTATACAGATGGAAGTGAGGGGTGGGAGGATGGGGAGGCTGGGAGGCCCAGGGTTGGCATTTGAGACAAGAAGGGAATAGTCAAAGACAAAGACTAAAGACTCTTCTTGCTTCCAGGACCAGGTGTGGCTTCTCAATCTAACACCTGGAACAGAACTTATAGTTGATCTTAACTAATATTACTTCAGGAGGGCAAGGCCAGAAGAAAAGTAGTAGGAATGTGTTACTCTGAGACTCTCCTTTCTCCCCCTCTCCCCTTCCAACTTAACTGGTGGAGTTCTGTTCAACCCAATTTATCCATCTCAGGTCTCTCCTTTTTCCATGTCCTACCAGACAGCCCAGTCCTTTTAGGATCTGGTTTCTACAATTTGTGCATAAATCCTGCAATCACAAGTACCTGGACGATCCAAAGACCTTCTTTGTCTACATGGTTCTAGCCCACAGGTCAGTCTGAACCAGGGCCATTGTATTATTGTGAAATATAATTTCTATCTAATTAAGATTTCTCACAAGTCTGTTTGAAAAGGGCCAGGCTATCATTTTTTAAAGGCAAACATTAAAAAGTTATGTACTTATTTTAAGAGAGAAAAAGTGAAAGAAGAGGAGAGAGAGAAGCAAAGCACTGCTCAGTTCTGATACTTGGTATCAGAACCCTAAGAGATTGAACCCTAAGACTCTGGGACCTCAGACACGCAAGTTGCTGCACTAATAAGCTGAGATATTTCCTTTCTCTGCAAGCTTTTGTTATCTGTGCCTACTTATTTTCTTATTTTATTTGTGAGTAATAGTGGGTTACACATTTGTAAGGTTACAGTGTATAAGCACATCACACCACACCTACCACCAAGGTTCTACATCCTCACCCTCTCTCCCAGTCTTAGAAACTGTTTTTTTTTTTTCTTTTTCAAGTTCCTGTGTACCAGTCCTCTCGATTCCAACTGTGAACGAAAACATCCGGTAGTTGTCTTTCATCTCTTTGTTTGTTTCTCTAAGCATAATCACCTCCAGCTCTGTCCATTTTGTCCCAGAGGACACAATATTGTCTTATTGGACTGCAGAGTAGTACTCCATGAAGTCTATATCCCTTAACTTCTGTAGCCAGTCATGTGTTGATGGACATTTAGGTGGCTTCCACTCTTGAGCTATTGTGGATATATGCAGCTATGAACATAGGGCATACGTCCCTTCAAATTAATGTCTGAGTGTCTTTTGGATAAATGTCCAAGAGTGTTCTTACTGGATCATAAAGTATTTCCATTTTTATTTATTTAAGGACTCTCTACACAGTCTTCCAAAGAGGCTGCCTATTCAACCACCAATCAAAGGTGTTCCCTTTTAGGCGGGAAAAACCCTCCATCATTTCTTCTGTTATGAAAAGTCTTCAAAGTCTTAAGCCAGTCTCAGGGAAAGTTGAATGTCAAATCAATACCTTCATCTATTAAAGTCTGAAATTCTCTTGCAAGTGGTGGGTCTAAAGAGACACCCCCAGGCCTTGCTCCTCATCCCTCAAGTAGACAAGATGGCCACATCAGCACCTGGGTGGCTGGACTGAGCACTGCTTCTCACACTTAGCAGTTTGTGTGATTCTGACCACAGCACCGCTTTCCCCAACTGACACCTGTTGAAATCATATTGGAACCACATTTGTAACTAATCACAACCAAGATGTCAACTCAATTAATCTGACAATAGGCCAGCCCAGGAGAATTCACTCAAGCCCAGGCTGATGCTTCTGGTCAAGTTCAGGCTTGTTGTCTATTATCTGACAGACCTAAGACAAAATTAACACTAAATACAAGGTGATTTAATTAACTTCTCCTATCCCAGCAGGCAGGCCTCAGCATCCAGGTGCCCCAGGCCTCTCAGCTAGCAGTGCTGTAGCTCTGGCCGGGCAACACTTAGATTATGCTTTCTGTATTTTCAGTGGCTGACTTGCAAGCAAGGATCTCCATGAAACGCTTTGGGTACTAAAGCAAAGCGTTTTTGTTTTTTCCTTGCCCTTAAAGGCATAGGAATGAAAAATACTAGTGTACAAAGAGCATTTACAGGAGAATTTACCTTGTGAGAATCAGGATTCTTCAAGAAATATGTGTATTTTCTGGAAAAAGGGAAGAGAGAGGAGAGGAGAGAGAAAGGAAAACAATGAGGAAGAGAGAGAGAGAGAGGAGAGCGACCTTGTTCTGAAGACAATGGGCTCCACTGTCATGCCTGAAATCCCAGAAGTCTAAGGTTCAATCCTTGGCATCACCACCATAGTCAGATCTGAGTTGTGTTTTGGTCTATCTACCTCTTTCTCATAAAAATTAATAAATAGATACTTTAAAAATTAGTAAAAGCAATAATGACTGGAAGACAATTCGAAAGAATCTCCAAAATAAACCATCTAGTACAAGATAAAAAGACACATCTTGTCAAATTATTTCATTATATAGAACTCCCTTGAGATATACCAAGGTCCCCATTATTTCAAAATGACTACAAAGCTGACCCTTGATTCTCCTGTCCCCAGTGAACATTAACACAATTAATTACGCTTTCCCCTCTTCCTCCTTTCTCTTCTTCTTCCTTTTTTTTAATTTATAAAATAAGAATGTTGACAAGACCATAGGATAAGAAGGGTACAATTCCACACAATCCCCACCACCATAGTTCTGTTTTCCAACTCCTTCATTGGAAGTTTTCCTGTTTTTTATCTTTCTGGAAGCATGGACCCAGGATCATTATGGGATGCAGAAGGTGGAAGGTCTGGCTTCTGTAATTGCTTCTTTGCTGAACATGGGCATCTGCAGGTCGATCCATACTCCCAGCCTGTTTTTATCAGAGAGACTTGGGATTCCAGGACACATTGGTGAGATCATCTGCCCAGGGAAGTCAGGTTGGCGTCATGGTAGCAGCATCTAGAACTTGGTGGCTGAAAAAGCATTAAGATGTAAAGCAGAACAAATTGTTTATTAATCAAGCACCTAGAGGCAAGAATATAGCAGGTGAGATATCCTTCTGTCTCTTCTTAAGCCAACATAGAGGACAGGAAACAAGCGGGTCAGGAGCTTCAACTCTGTTGCTCATTACAACTTTTCCTGTCTCTAAAAATCAAGCAGACTAGTGGGAAAGGCTTGGCAGGGGAACTGAGGTGCCTTAGGGTTGAAGATGTGAGCAAGCTGAGCCATTGGCTTTAACTAGATTTCCGCAGGTGGTGACAGGGAGTGTGTGGGCTTGCCTAGGGAGCAGAATTTGCTGAAAGTCACAGTCATGTTCTCACCTGGGTCTGCTGGTGACCCACGACAGCCCACACTGCAGACAGACTGGGCTTAGTCACCATGACTGTGAGATGTGGTTTTATTTTTTTCCCTCCACGTGAAGCCAATTAGATTGAACATCAAAACAATGAGGAGGTTGCAGTACATTTTCAAGATACAGATGCAATGAGGGAACTGGGCCAGGAAATATCAGGTCAAGAGAAATTTGCAGACCTCATTAAAAGACTGATCAGCAGGATGGGCTGAAACCATTATGTATGCTAATTTGCAACAAGGAAATGAAACTTGGGGTGAAGTCAAGGGCTGATGGGACCTGAGTTCTCAACTCCTTATTCTCTGGGTTCTCTGCTTGGATGACGCTGGGTGCTCTGGGTACCAGGTTTCTTGTCTCTGTAGTGAGAGAGTTGGAAGACATACATTGAAATTTGCTCCAGTTCCAGTTATTTGGTAGCTCAGAACTCTAAATATCTTTTTTTAATATAATTTTTTCTTTTGCCTCCAGGGTTATTGCTGGGGCTCGAATCCACTGCTCCTGAAGGCTACTCCCCCCCCTTTTGTTGCCCTTGTTTTATCTTTGTGATTATTATTATTGTTGTTATTGCTGTCATTGTTGTTGGATAGGACAGAGAGAAATGGAGAGAGGAGGGGAGGCTGTGATGCAGCTTGTGTCATGTTTTTCCTCAGAGTCTCTAGAACACCATTGAAATGTCTAGACTCAAGTCAGTGCTCCCACCCTCAAACCAAGCTTGTGCTGTCTTTGCAGGTCACAGCGCAGTGCACTAGGGGGCGCCAGGCATGGAGGCTTTTTCACCTGTGGCTATGGTACCTCTTCCACCACCCTCTGCACTTCCCCAGGGGATGACCCCACAGGAGGGGAGGCTGTGAGCAAGGCTGTGTCTCCTGCTGCATCTCGCTGTCTTACTGTTTTTGTTTTGTTTGGTTTTGTTTTGCCACAAGGGTTATTGCTGGGGGCTCGGTGGCTGCATGATGAATCCACTGCTCCCTGCAGCCATTTTTTTTCATTAAAAAAATTATGATATAGTAGGGCACCAAAGTAAAAACCCTGGGTGGAGGGTGAGGGTGGATGTTCAGCTTCATGGGGCAAGGCGGGGGATTGAATGGGACACAGTCTTTTGGTGGTGGGAATGGTGTTTATGTACACTCCTATTAATTTGTAGTCATATAAATCACTACTTAAGTAATATGAGAGAGGGGAAATGGATTGAAATCTATCTACAAAATGGAGGACCCCCAACACTTCATCTGCACTATTCCAGCCTTTAGGTTCATGATTGTTCAACAATTTGTTTGGCTTTGTATGTTAACTTTCTCTCTCTTTTTTTAAAAAGAAACTTTAGTTTTTATTTTTTCCCTTTCGTTGCCCTTGTTGTTTATCGTTGTTGTTATTATTATTGTTGTTGTTATTGCTGTCATTATTGTTGGATAGGACAGAGAGAAATCGAGAGAGGAGGGAAAGACAGAGAGGAGGAGAGAAAGATAGACACCTGCAGACCTGCTTCACCGCCTGTGAAGCGACTCCCCTGCAGGTGGGGAGCCGGGGGCTTGAACCGGGATCCTTACGCAAGTCCTTGCGCTTTGTGCCATGTACACTTAACCTGCTGTGCCACTGCCAGGCTCCTGTTAACTCTCTTTTCAGCCACCAGTTTCCAGATGCTAGCATGATGCGATCAGACTTCCCTGGACAGACAACCCCACCAATATGCATTGGAGCTCCTTTTCCCCAGAGCCCCAACCCACTAGAGAAAGAGAGAGGCAGGGTGGGAGTATGGATTGACCTGTCAACACCCATGTTCAGCAGGGAAGCAATTCCAGAAGCCAGACCTTCTACCTTCTGCATCCCACAATGATCCTGGGTCCATACTCTCAGAGGGTTAAAGAATAGGAGAGCTATCAGGGGAGGGGATGGGATACAGAGATCTGGTGGTGGGAATTATGTGAAGTTGTACCCCTTTTTTCCTGTGGTTTTGTCAATGTTTCCTTTTTATAAATAAAAAAAATTAAAAAAAAAGAAGCACAGTAGTAAAAAAATTATGATAGAGATAGAGAGAAATAGGATGGGGGAAGAGAGAGAGAGAGAGAGACTTTCAGCCTTCTCTGCTACTTCCTTCCCCCCTGAAGGTGGGGACTGGAGGCATGCCCCCCCCACCCCATCCATCATGCCTCATTGTTGGGGTGTGGTCTTCTGAGCTTAGGCTTTGAGACATCTCCCTCCTTGGAAGTTGTCCTTGGGGTCTGCCTCCCCCTTTGCTGCCTACTATTTCTGGATTTGCTCCCCAGAGCTAATCTGGCCTGAGCACCTGTACCAGGTGACTGTTGCGACCCAGGGCACAGTGTGGCCTTTGAGCTCAGGTCATATAAAGCACCAGCCTCATGAAGTGACAGGTCATCCTGGGACCCTCACAATTCAGTGTGTTAAGTCACGAAAGGAGATGGAGGGATATGGGTTCTCACCAAGAGCACTCACCACAGCAGAACCCAGCCAACTGGTTCCAGGCTACATGGGCAGGTGTCTGGTTATTGGTGGGCACAGAAAGGGGGCAGGAAGCCTTCTCGAGAGAGAGAGAGAGAGAGAGAGAGAGAGAGAGACCATAGCCTCCTCCACTGCACATGAAGCTTCCCTCCTACAGATGGGGGACCAGGGGCTTGAACAGCCAGTCGTGCCTGACTGATTGTTGGGATGTGGTTGTATGAGCTCAACCCTTGGGAACATCCCCCACCCCCACCCCCCACTGGAAGTTGTGCTTCTGAATCGCTCCCAGGAGCCAGTCCGACCCGAGCACCTGTGCCAGGTGACAGCTGTGACCCACAGTGTGATCTCTGAGCTCAGGTCAGACAGTAGAACTGTCCACATACCTGTCCATCCCTGTCCACACCTCCCAGAACCTGCCATGGACCCATGGCCTGTCTGATGCCACTGCTTTGAGGGTGCATTCCAGCATCCAGAATGCTTCTCAAAAATAGGAGGCAGAGTGAGGGGACAGAGAGCAGTGGAGAGCTATGACAAAGAGACCAGCTCAGGACAGGCTGCCTTTTTCCCTGGCAGGAAGCTCTCTGGGAGCAGTGAGTGACAGGAAGCTGCTGAGAAAGGTGGCTTTTTTTCAAAGGGAAAATGTAATTTATAAACAACCAATATCTTAACAAGCTAAACAGCCAGCCCTGACTTCTCTCGCAGATTTACTGCTGCTTGAGTAACTAAAATTCACAATGTTTTTCCCCAACCAACTTTGTTAACTTGCCACGGGTATTCATTAGGATGAGGTCCCCAGGGGGGATGACTTGCAGCTCCTTCTAGCCAAATGAGGCAGGGCTGGGGTCCTATGGTTCTGCCAGCAGGGGGTGCAGTCCCCCAGCCCCCTTCTCCTCCCCACAAATTGGTGGTTCAGTCCTGTCTCCTTTTCTTCCCCACCTTGGTTTGTAACTCACCGGATGGGAGCTATTTGTTTTGTTTGAAAATTCTAGCCTTGCACAAAAATAAAATAAATCACCCCTCACTTATCACTCATCCCAGAGAAGCAATTGTTGGGGGGTGGGGTGGCTGCTGGCTGGGGCTTTCCTTCCAAACTCCCGCTCGCTCTCTCTGCTGCCCTCCCTCCCTCTCTCCTACCCCCCTCTACCTCCACCCCTCCTTCTCCTGGGGGAAATCAAGGAAAACAAGATTCTACTTGTCCAGGCCCTCGGAGACTCCTCAGAATTGCTGGAATCGTCACAATAAGTGGTAGGAACAGACCCATGTAGGGGACTGTAAATACAAACCTCTCGCTGGAGTGGCAAAAAATAATGAAGTAATTAGGTGAGCCATTATTGGCACCTGTGACTGATTGCTACAAGCACGTCCGGGCTTTATTATATTCTTATTTGTCAGGAACAATAAGCCGATTCTAAAGTTGCTAACTTCTGGCTTTGCAGCCAGTTCCCTTCTCCCCAGGGCCTCCAGGCCCCCAGAGGTGTGCGCCCCAGGACTGGGGGAGGGGCAGGTCTGCTCAGCTACGGGAGGGGAGGGGGGAAGGATGAGTGTCTGCTTCCCAGCCCATTAGGGTTAATGTCACTTTAATTAGCCTTAAGAGGTGCTGTTTAAGGCTAAGCATGGGTCCCACGGACAGCTGGACCCTAACTGTGAGGCCAGCCTGGGGAATGGAGGTTTGCAAAATGCAAAATGCTGATTGGAAATGGAAATGGTGCTTCCACTGCTCAGTCTGCTATCTCGGTCCTGGCAGAGGGCCTACTCTGCCTCCCGGTTGAGATTTCTGCACACAAGTGCCACTTGCCAGCGAGAGTAATAATTCCACGATGATGGGATAGCTCACACTTCCAGCCTGGCAGGGCTCGGCCACTAGGAAGCGCAGCGCAGGCATTTCGTTATTGGCTTTCATTCCTCAACAACAACTGTGAGACAGGTAGGATTGGTGCTTCTACTTGACAGAAGGGGAAACCGAGGCAATGGAGCAGTTTAGGGACTTACTGAAGATGTGAATCAGAGCCAGGATTCCCAGGCAGGAAGTTTGCTGGCAGCCTTGTGGGTGTATGGGCTTGAGCACAGAACAGGGAAGGAAAAAGGAGAAAGGGGTTCTGTTTGAAAACCAAAGCAGTGGCAGCGCACCTGGTTGAGTGCATATGTCACAAGGCACAAGGGCCAGGGTTCAAGCCCCCAGTCCCCACCTGCAAGGCAAAAGCTTTGCGAGTTGGTGAAGGAATGTGGCGGGTGTCTCTTTGTCTCTCTCCCTTCTCTACATCTCCCTTCCCTCTTGATTTCGGCTGTCTCTATCCAATAAATAAAGATAGTAAAAAAATTACAACAAACAAACAAGAATGTCGCTCTAGATTTGCCAAAGGATTTGGGAGACCCCTAGCATGTCCCCTGAGTGGGGAGCGACAGGAACCTCAGTGTCACCCTCAGACACCAGAATTCTTACCCTCTCTCAATAAGCCTGTGATACCGCCTGCCTGAATAAGTCCTCTGGGGGTGGGGCTGGGGGTCGGGTGGGGGAGGAAGTCACAACACATGACTGGCTGGTTCCAGAAGGGCTCTTTAAACCATCAGAGTCTCTTGCTAGGCAAATGCTTTTGTTCTGTAAGTTTCACTTCAGTGGGAGGCAGGGTGAGTTGCTCCCAGTGTCTGGTGGACATTTGAAGCAAAAGGAGATGGAAGAGTTACCTGACTTCTTCAGACCTCAACATTCTCACCTGCAAAATGGCAATAAGAAGAAAATGGCAGTAATGACCCAACCCTGCCTCCTAGGCCAGCCAAGAACCAAATGCCTAATTGATGTTAATAAATACAAGTTCATTAATAAATGTTAATATATGCTAACTTGATACAGGCTAAGTGCCATTTTGTCTTGAACCTCTCCCCAGATAGCCTTAGATTTTAATTAATTAATTTTTTAAAGGAAGCTATTAATTTTCATGAGAGAGAAAGAATCAGAGATCAGAACACTGTCCAACTGTGACATGGGGGTGATGGAAGTCACACCTAGGAGTCTGGGGTCCTGGGCATGCAAGTCTGACGCACTACTGCTGTGCCATCTCCCAGCATGCCCTATGACTATACTCATCACTTAACTCCTTTTTATCTAAGTGGATCCTGGAAAGTTGCAAGTCCCCTCAAAACTTGAATCCTTGTGGTCTGGGAGCTGGCCCAGTGGGTAAAGCACTGGACTCTCAAGCATGAGGTCTCAAGTTCAGTCCCTGGCAGCACATGCACCAGTCTGGTTCTTTCTCTCTCCTATGTTTTCCTCAATGAATACATAAATAAAATCTTTAAAAAGAAAAAAAAAAACTTGAATCCTCCTGTGATTATGAAGAAAAGGCAGTCTTAGGGGCCAGACGGCGGCACACCTGGTTAAGCATACACATTACAGTGAACACGGACGCAGGGTCAAGGCCCTGGGCCCCACCTGCAGGAGGAAAGCTTCAAGAGTGGTGAAGCTGTAGGTATCTTTCTGTCACTCTCTCTCTGTCTCCCCCTCCCCTCTCAATTTCTCTCTGTCTCTATCCAATAATAAATAACAATATTAAAAAGTGAAAAAAAAGGCAGCCTTGGGTTTTGGTCACTGTGTGGTCCTCCTAACTCAAAGAGTCTGAAGTGTGAAAAAAATCTTTGCGAAGGACTCTCCTCTGTGGCCAGGGAAGCTTATTCTAGGAAGGGAAAATGGAGCCGTGGCAGATGGCAGGTGTTAGACTCATTAGAGTGACCAGCTTACCGGTCTTGCCCAGGACTGTACCAGTTTTCAGGCATAAAGCACAGTGTCTCCAAAAGCCTCTGGGTCCTGGACAAATTTATGCAGAGGGTGAGAAAGGGTGCGCTTGGAGACGGAAGGGTGCGGGTGTTTGTCACCATGGAGCTCTCTGCTGAGTGCCTATGGCCTGGCAGGTGTATAGTTGTCACTGGATGACTGTGTGGAAACCCATCTTGGGGACCTTCCAAGCCCCAGAAGGAAGCGTGTACCAGCACACTCTGGAGCAGGCAGACAGACTGCATGGTAAGCCAGCATGAAAAACAAGTCCCTTGTGGGGGCAGAGAGCATAGTGATTATGCAAAGAGACTCTAACGCCTGAAGGACCAAAGTCCCAGGTTTAATATCTCCCTGTACTACCTTAAGCTAGAGCCAAGCAGTACTTTGGTAAAAGCAAGACAAAACAAAACAAGACAAGACAAAACAAACAAAACAAAACAAAACAAAACATTCCTGATGGTGGTTAGATCAGAACACTATCATTACTGGGGTAAGAACTGTAGAATGTGGAGAGGGGAGCCCCTCTCCCAGAGGCAGGCTGGCTGTGTAGACCCCATGGTTTCTGTTGACTTCCCTGTGCCTGGTCACAAGTGTATCTTCCTTCCATTTAAAAGGCCCCCATTTCCGTTTGCTCAGTTCAGAAGAAGTGCCTGTGTGAGCCACAGTGAAATGACAGACATTGGGCTCACTGGGGCCAAGGGTGCCTCAGGCAGGTCAGTGCAGGGTTTTGGGGACAAGGGTGACCTGCCCAGACCCCAATTCCAGGCTCTGATTACCTGAGGGCTGAGAGATCAAACAGCCTAACTGTGCCTTACAATGAAAGAGGAGGCCTTAATTTTACTTTGTGCTATACCCTTCCAGCCAGACTGTGCAAGACAATGTATCACATTGATGTCCTGAGCCCTGAGCCCTGGTGAAATGGGCTCCTTGGTCCCAGCCATGTCTCAGTCCCTTGAGTGGAAGAGAGAGGCAGATAGTTTAAAGAATTGCACTGCACGGCCTAGGATTTTGTGGCAATCACACACACACACACACACACACACACACACACACACACACACACACTCACTCTGCCAAGGACAGATAAATATATACATACACAGAAATATACAACTTGGGAGTTGAGCAGTAGTGCAGTGGGTTAAGCGCACGTGTTGCAAAGTGCAAGGACTGGCTTAAGGATCCCGGTTCGAGTCCCTAGCTCCCCATCTGCAGGGGGTTTGCTTCACAGGTGGTGAAGTGGGTCTACAGGTATCTTTCTCTCCCCCTCTGTCTTCCTCTCCTCTTTCCATTTCTCTCTGTCCTATCCAACAACGATGACATCAATAACAATAACTACAACAACAACAACAAAAAAACAAGGGCAACAAAAGGGAATAAATAAATAAATATTAAAAAAAGAAATATAGAACTTAAATATTGAAGTATGCTTAAAGATGCAGGGTGGGCATGTAAAGACAGTCTTTCTGAACAGCCTGTCTCTGGGGCACAGACATGGAGAACTTGAGAAATGTCAGGAAAATGTCAGAAGTCAGAGCCTAGAATTCTGCAAGTTTTTTTTTTCTACCCCTTCTCATGGTATAAATAGGATTTTCTGTGAGCCAGAGTGCAGCCAGATTTGGCCTGATTTCTCTTGCAGTAATGAAGTCATCACGTAGGTAAGTATTCTAGAAAATGCAAAATCAGTCAACGAGCCAGATTTAAACACAGTGAAAAAGGTTTGAGGAAAATAAACAAAACAGTCTTTGAAGGTGTGCAACAATGTAGGTACCAGCAGAGATCCAAATTCGCAAGTGTGACTTGTTATCTTACATACCCCTGTTGGTGTATATACTTTGAACTTGCAGATACATTGTTAATGATGGATTGTACACTAAAATGTTGAAAAAAATGTAGATGATTTGGGTAGTCACTTTTGCCTATATTACATTGATTCTTCATGTTGCTTTTGTTTTTTTTACAGCCTTTTATAAAAATCAACAATACAGACACCATAACTCAATTGATGTTCCCCTTAAATAACCCATTGGTAAAGGAAGTGAAAGATGCATGTTTAAGCTTTAGTTGAAGCTCTGGAACAACACAATGATTAGGGTTGAAGTTCAAAGGCAATTCCCTCACCCCCCCCAAAAAAAAATAAACCCCTTGTAGGTTGAGCACTTTATACTGAAAGCATATCTTAATAATAGAAAACAAGCTACCTTAAAAAAATGTAAGGGGAAACATCCTGTAAGAATTTCTATTCTGGAACTAATATGCTAAATCATTTCTTATTTGATGTTCTTCAAAGGCAAGTTAACATGACTTTGAAAATGGCATTTTTTAAAATACTGTAAACAGGCCAGTACAGAAAAACAGAGAGAAAAAAAAAGAAAGAAGAGAAACAAAAAGTCAAAAGCACATAAAATCATGCTGTCTGCGAAATTCCTTAAAGAAATTGCCTTAATGTTAGTTATTTACACTTAAATATTGAATGTTCTCTCCACCACTCACAAGATACCCAACACACTACTAC
Source organism: Erinaceus europaeus (assembly GCF_950295315.1). NCBI lineage: Eukaryota > Metazoa > Chordata > Mammalia > Eulipotyphla > Erinaceidae > Erinaceus > Erinaceus europaeus. The sequence goes on from NC_080175.1 coordinate 9,467,795, forward strand.
ATGAGGGGTGTTTTTCTTTTGACGGTGAAATGTACAACTCAATGACCACCGTCTTGGAGATACCTAGAGCTGACAGAATGTGAGAAGAACTCAAAATGCTCACTCTATTTTAGACTTCTTGATCTTACCAGAGTAAATCTGGAGGTCTTATGATGAATTTGATTATTATTACTCATAGTATAATTGTGCATTTGTTAATTCTTTGACAATAATAGCCCTGTGTTTGAAAGATAAAAACCAGCTTGCTGATCGTTGTACAATGTGATCTTGTGATCCGTGGCAAAGCACACAGGCATACATGTAAGCACTAAGATGTTTTTTGAATGAGCACCATACAATGAAACACCTACCACAAGCTTCCTTCCTCCCCCCCCCCACCCCCCCATGTAAAGTTGGCAAAACTAAGCAAGTCCTTTGGGCTGTGGAGGTCGTGGCCAAGTCATGGATTTCTGCCCTCAGTGTCGGTTTCTGTAGGGGAAAAAAATGCATCAGGGAATGTCATGCTACTTACCTTGCTTTGACATCACAACTTTTGCAGGCAAAAGTAAGGTTTCTCCAATAGCTTCTCCATTTCCAGGGTCCGAATCGCAGAAGAAGCAGTTTCCCTGACTAGTTTACTCCTGAGTGGATCCTTTAAAACTCAGACTCTCGGGGAGGTGGTAATTTAGCCTACTTTCCTCCGTGTTTCTCCCTCAAGTTTAAAGCCTCCAAAGACGAACAAAAATGTACACCCGCTGCCGCTCTGTTTGCAGCACCAGACGCTTTTCCCAGGCTGGGAGTAGTTCCAGGTATAACCACTAGATGGCGGTTGATAACCATTTGTGCCAGCGGCCCTCGAAGGCTTCCCCTCTGTCAATAACTTACCAAGTGTGTTCTAAACAGTCGCTCTAATACAGCTTCACAGTTAGATTACGATGATCAGTTTAATCTTTATCTGGGAAAAGAAATGGCTCTGCTTTATGTTTTGGAAGCTATGGAAATCTTTATGGGAAGAGTCTTTATTGGAAGGTCTGTTGGTGTGTTTGCTGTGTATCAACATTAATATGCCTTGATGCTTAGAGCTGAATCCTGACAGAAAGGTTAAATGGCACTGTGTCTTCTATTTATCTACCTACAAATGCTTCAACGAGTGCTTACGGTCGTGTGTGTGTGTGTGTGTGTGTGTGTGTGTGTGTGTAATATTACCTGTGTGAGAAACGCTTCATGCCTTGTCTAAAATGTTGAACACTGAATTACCAGAACTTAATAGCAGCACCAAAAAGTGAGGCTGTCACTTCTAGCTTGTGTCTACAGCTGAGCCAGATATACTGAGTTAAAACTGAACACACTTCAGGAATCTCAGTGACCTCGTTTTTTGTTAGAGAATAAATCTGAATGACTGGACAAAAACCCCACATAGTACTTTGTATTATAAATTCTCTGCCTCGTTATAACAGAGTATTCAATCAACATGAATTCCTAGAAAGAAAATAACATTGTTAAAATATACCAATTTCAAATGTTCTCTTTTCTGTCCTTTGTTACCAAGTCTAGACTTGAGGTAGTTATTTTCTGGCCTATAAATAGTCTGCTTGCTGAGAAGGCTTCACAGTCACAATGGTTTTATCACAACATGTTCAGAAGGACCTGAGGAGACTTCTTCCAAAGTTAGTCCCACACCTGCGGAGAGAATCAAGAAATCTCTCAGCTGTTTCCCACTTGTTAGAATCAGTGGCTAAAGAAAACAGGAGCATTTGAATTCTTCCCCCTTCTCAAAATAGGTGTGATATTTCTTCTGCCCCAAAGAAAAGAATGGTCTTGGTTTTAGAATTGCCAGTGATTTGTTTGAACTGAAGAGTTAGTTGCATTTAAAAATAAAGACATGTCTAATGAAGTGATTAAAACATACAGAGCATTAAATTATAAGCAGATGGAGTAAGGGGGGGCAAGTTTGTGAGAAGAGAGACAAGTTCAGGAAAGCTGACAATTTGGAGTTGGTTTTTTTTCCCTCAACAACATAAAAGCTGACTGTTTAAGCAACAGAAGATAAGAAAATAACCTCTGAAAGATAAATCCCCCCACTTTTGATAGACAGCAGTATGTGAGAAGAGCCAGGAAAAAATTTGTGTGTATTTTAACAATTTAGAGGGAGTTGCTGTTGATGGAGGCTGGGCATTCACAATGATGCCCCAAAAGGAACCAGGGGAGCTTGGAAGGATATCAGAGTAGCCAGAGATCCAAAGAGAGACCAGAGAGGATCAGACAGGCCCAGTGTAAGTCACGGTTCTGAAGTTTGGACTCTAGAAGAGTCAGACGGTTCACTGGCTGCTGTCTGAACTCAGTTATTCATGAAAATGCTGCCTCTCCTCCCTCCTCCCTGAAATTTATCATTTTAAATGCTGCTCTGTAGAGTTAAAAGATAAGAAGAGGATGAGATAGAGTTTAGAACAGCTAAGAAAGAAGTCAAGCAGGTGGGAGCAGTTCACAGACTGCAAAGTCGCTGGCAAGTGGGACTTGAGGGCTGAGCAGAAGCCATGAGAGTTTTATCTTGCATTTCTATCAGGCTGCATTCAGTAGGAGCTAGCTCCTTGGAAACAGGAGAGAAGGGGGTGGGGGGAGAAAAGAGAGAGAAAGAGAGAGAGAGAAAGAGAGAGAGAGAGAGAGAGAGACAGGCAGTAGCTGTGTGTCTATTTTTCCTGGATATACAATGGCACTTTTGACTCATCTGAGCTGGCTTCTTCAACCACAGCCAATCTTGCCATGGGGGTTAATGGAGGTAGGTCTAGAGATAAAGGGAACCAGGCGCAAAGACTTTGCCTAGTTCTTTTTGCGCAGACCTCTTTGCTTCCTAAGGGGTGTGTGTGTGTGTGTGTGTGTGTGTGTGTGTGTGTGTGTGTGTGTGTTTCTTTCCCTCCTGGATATTGGCAAGGGACAGGACAGCACCACTGGACAGTGAACTTGCACCTGGGGCCAGGCAGGGTTTGAGTGTAGGAATCTGAAGTCAGACCTTGCCTTAATAACAGAAAGGACAAACAACAGCCACAAAAGGAATACATGCAGAGGAAAAGGGAAGGTGGAGAGGACAGAGTGATACAACCAGTGCTGGTGAGCCACGGCCAGCTACCGGAGACAGCAGAGCAGAGACTCTTCAGTCTTAATCTTTGCCCCACCTTCACTGGAAGCAGAGGAGGATGAGTCTGGAAGAGAGGGAGGAATTTGGATGACTCCACATGGAGGGGGAGCTTGGAAGATGAGTTAGAAAGGGAGATCTCGGGATAAGACATGAACTGGGGGTGGTGGTGTACTGCACCGAAGCAAGGGACTCTGGGAAGGAAATGAAATAGAGGTGGGGGGCGGTTGGGGTCTCGAGGGCGGGTGGGGATAAGAGTATGTAGCAGGCGCTGGCTGTGCAAAACTGAGAAGCCACACACACATATAAGCGAATGTGCTGTGATTCAGGATGCTCCCACCCCATTACAAATCGCAGGAAGGCCAGGCTCGAGGAGCCCAGTTCAAACCCACGCTCCCCATGCAGAGGTGGGAGGGAACTTCAGCAACCTGGAAAAGTGCTGCTGCTGGCGTCTCTCCTCCTCCCCTCTTCTCCCCTATCCTCTCCTCTCCTCCCCTCCTCTCCCTTCTCTTCCCCTCCCCTCCCCTCTCCTCCCTTCTCCTCTCCTCTCCTCTCCTCTTTTCTTTTCCCCTCCCCTCTCCTCCCCTCTCCTCTCCTCTTGTCTCTCATTCTATTAAAAAATAGAACAACTTGAGCAGAGTGTGATGTCCTCCTCCCATGTCCACCTCCATCACTTCTGCCTCTCTGGGGAGGACCTTGCTACCCTTCATCTACTTCAGGAAAAGACCCCACCTTATGGAAGCTGCTGCCGTGTCTGCACCATTTTTTCATCCCTTTTCTGCTCAGAAACTGGATCAATTTCGATAGAACGCCCCCCCCCCCAAACCCCCAGCATCACAGACACTGGGCACTGCTCCAGCTTACAGGTGAAGTGCAAGCTATGAATTTCCCGTTGCCTCACACCTTTTAAAAATGCTCGGAGCCACCAAATAAACGGCCCCATTTGCTATGAAGTTCAGTGTTCAGCAGAGTCCTAGGTAACCCCAACCAGCCTGGCCTGGCAATGGGGTTGTGACTCCGCTCTCCCTACCTCCTCCCTCTGACCACAATAAGGTCTTTCTCTTTACAGTTTCAAGTTCCAGTTGCATGGCTAGTAAAATGCAAATTGTTTTTGGAAAAAAATGGCCCACAAATACGTGAACTCACCATTCCCATAGGAAATGAAATATATAAATAGCATCTACTGATTCCATCTTTAGAGATTCTTCTTTTTATTTTGTCCCCAGAACACTGCTCGGCTCTCTGGTTTATGGTGGTGTGGGGGGCTGAACCTGGGAAGGGGAAGGGAAAGTTGTTGATCGACAACCCAAAGGGCCTGGTGGTGAGGAAATGGACCGGGAATGACCAGTGGGAGACACAGGCGTGGGGAGGCTGGTGCTCCTGGTGGGGCCAGAAGAAGCTGTGAAGCCCTTCCTCCATCTGGAGGCACTTGGACCTTCTCCTGGTTGCCCCAAGATCCCACGGAACAGAGGGAGGACTGCATCCTTGCAGGTGGGAATGTCACAGGGGAGCCCAGGGTCAGAAGTTCTGGCTCTCCTCCCCTCAGGCACAACCCGTGAAGACCTCTGATCAGGGTGGGGAGATAGTGCAGCCTAGAGCACAGGACTTGTTTGTGAGAGGTCCTGGGTTTGATTCCTGACACCACCAACAGCCAGAACATAGTGGCGCTCTGTCAAAATAAAGAAAGAAATCCCTAGCCCTCCAAATCCTCTAAACGCTCTATCTCTTTGCTCTTCTTCCTCATCATCTTTATCATCATTTGCAGTAATAGAATCCGATGCTCCGCATTCCCGAACTGTCCTAAGCTCTCCATGTGCAACCTGACATCGGGACCTGTAAGGTGCCACCTTCACCCCAAGTCCTGGTCCAGAGGGTACTGGGTCCACAGTTATCTCTGCTGGAGGTGGCCAGGGCTTTTGCATTTTAAGCCAGTTTACAGGGGTTCTGATTCTGGGGGGGGGGGTGTCTATGGTCCAGGAGTTGAGAAACAAGATCCAGGAGGGCCAGGCCAGAGTGGATAGGGTGGCATTGGGGGGTTTCCAGGGGAGGGGAAGCATTGAGTGAACACTGACCTTTTACACAATGAAGGGTCATTTAAAAATATTTTACTATTTATTTGCCTCCAGGGTTATTGCTGGGGCTAGGTGCCTGTACCACAAATCCACTGCTCCTGGAGGTTGTTTTTTTATTTTATAGATAAGAACAGAGAGAAATGGAGAGAGGAGGGGAAGACAGAGAGGGGGAGAGAAAGATAGACACCTGCAGACCTGCTTCATCACTTGTGAAGTGACTCCCCTGCAGGTGGGGAGCCGGGGGCTCAAACCGAAATCCTTAGGCTGGTCCTTATGCTTCGTACTATGGGTGCTTAACCCTCTGTGCTACTTCCCAGCCTCCATATTTTATTTATTTATACTTATTTATTTGCCTATTTATTTTTTTTGTTTTTTATTTTTTAAATACTTATTTTATTTATTTATTCCCTTTTGTTGCCCTTGTTGTTTTACTGTTGTAGTTATTATTGTTGTTGTCGTTGTTGGATAGGACAAAGAGAAATGGAGAGAGGAGGGGAAGACAGAGAGGAGGAGAGAAAGATAGACACCTGCAGACCTGCTTCACTGCCTGTGAAGCGACTCCCCTGCAGGTGGGGAGCCGGGGTTCGAACCGGGATCCTTATGCCGGTCCTTGTGCTTTGCGCCACCTGTGCTTAACCCGCTGCGCTACAGCCCGACTCCCCCTATTTGCCTATTTTAAAATGTCACCAATGGCCAATTTTATGTGCATTGTACAACTTCCAATTTTTAAAATATTATTTATTATACAATTGAGCCAGACATCAAAAGTGTAGGGTCAGATAGAGAGGGAGAGAGAAGAGAGACACCTGCAGCACTGCTTCACCACTTGCGAAGCTTCCCCCCTGCAGGTGGGGACTGGGGGCTCGAACCCAGGTCCTTGTGTACCCAGGTCAGATGTGTACTCAATCCAATAGACACCTGCAACACTGCTTCACCACTTGCGAAGCTTCCCCCCTGCAGGTGGGGACTGGGGGCTCGAACCCCAGTTGATGCACATTGTAATATGTGCACTCAACTGGGTGTGCCACCACCTGCCCCTTATCTCAATACTTCACATGACTAAAAAGGAGGCCGATGGACTGAAATGGCTGGAAGGCACTGGCAGACACACAAGCCACCAACCCTTTCACTGCCTGGAAGGAGGAGTGGAGAGAAGACCAAGTCTTGCAGGCTCCCTGGGAAGCAGATTCTTGGCCCGCTGAATGAAACAAGGCTCCGATTAGCCCAGAGGGCTCCAGGGTACAAATCCGGCCTAGAGCTGCCAGAAGGAGGTGGAGGGGTGCTCACTTAGCTTCCATCAGGCTAAGATGTGATGGAAACAGCTGGACTTCAAATGGTGCAGGGGTTTTATCCGCTGGCAGCTTTGGATGTGTGATGTGTAGGTGGGTGGTGAGGCCAGGGGAACTATATAGGGGCTGGAGAACAGAAAGGGAGAGGAGAGATAGATAGATAGATAGATAGATAGATAGATAGGGAGATCAACAGCCTTAGACTGGTGTTCAGGTTTTATGAAGGAAGGTGGGGACACTCTGGGAACACTTTCCATGCTTCTGTATTTAATCAACACAGAATTATAAAAAAAATATCACCAGGGGTCGGGCTACAGTAGCGCAGCAGGTTAAGTGCACATGGCACAAAGCACAAGGACCAAGGACCAGAGTAAAGATCCCAGTTCGAGCCTCCGACTCCCCACCTGCAGGGGGGTTGCTTCACGAGTGGTGAAGCAGGTCTGCAGGTGTCTGTCTTTCTTGCTCCCTCTCTATCTTCCCCTCCTCTCTCCGTTTCTCTCTGTCCTATCCAACAACAATGACAGCAATAACAACAACAATAATAACTACAACAACGATAAAACAACAAGAACAACAAAAGGGGAAAAAACAGCCTCCAGGAGCAGTGGATTCATGGTATAGGCACATAGCTCCAGCAATAACCCTGGAGGCAAAAAAAAAAAACAACACCCTAATAAATGTTAAAATATACACCCAGAGAAATTGCTTCACATTAATTCCACCTGAAATCTTTTTGTTTTCCTGGGGGCGGGGGGGAGGGGAACGGGCCATTGGGATCGAACCCAGGGCTTCCCGCATGCGTATGCTCCACCACTGAGCTGCAGCTTTGCTCTCCAGCTCAAGCTTGAAGGACACTCACAAAAGTTCTCCACAAGCCAGAGGGCAAGGAAGCCGGTGGCATCCTAGCAAATGCTTCTGTAGATTCTGTTTCCCCCTCCCCTTAAGTTTTTATTTTTAACTTTTCATTAGTGATTTAATAAAGACTGTAAGACCATGGTACACAATTTCATACAGATCCCACCAGCATAGTTCCATGTCCCATTTCCTCCACTGGAAGCTTCCCTGTTCTTTATCTCTCTCTGGGATTCATTTTGGGATACAGAAGGTGGAAGGTCTGGCTTCTATAAATGCTTCTCTGCTGGACATTGACATACACAGATAAATCCATACCCTCAGCCTGTTTCTATCTTTTCCTAGTGGGGTAGGGTTCTGGAGAGGTGAGGTTTTGGTGAAGTCATCTGCCCAGGGAAGTCAGGATGGCATCATAGTAGCGTCTGCAACTTGGTGGCTGAAAATGGGTAAGATATAAAGCAGAACAAATTGTTCAATAAACCGGAGCCCAAAGGTAGGAATAGAGCAGATGAAATTAGGGGTCTTCTTGTGGGAAGAAACTAGAAAGTCTATTTTAGGCCTGTCCCTAGGGGTCCATGACTTAATCATTTTTGTGAGGGCCTGAAAGCTAAAATGCAGGTGGACCATTGTCTGGGAAGATGGTGTCAGAGTTTAGAGTAGGGCTAGAAAGCTGGATTGGGGCAGAGAGAGAATCTCCCAAACATGAGGAAAGTATAGAAACACAATGAAATGCTTACCCTATCAGTCTGCCCTAAGGCTCAGTATGTTCATATTTAGCACAGGAGCTTGAAGACACAGTAGTTTTAGAAGGTCTGGCTAAGGGGTGAAGGAAACTCTAAACAAAAGGGAGCCACTCAGGATTTGGAAGACAGAGCAGTAAAGAGCCTGAACCATGTTCTGTCTTTCTGCAGACAACAGAAGACAGGGCCCCCAAGCCATTTCACAATAGGTGAGAAGATGCTATCGGAGGAATTGCTTTCAGTGGCTTAAGTTACAAGAGGGAAAACACAGGCTCAGAGCTTGAAGATGTTTAAAGGGAGGGAAAAAAAAAAAAAAGCCAGGGATTATGAAGAACAAGAGAACAAGCAAAAACAAGGGGATGAACTGCCAAAGAAAGTGGAATTTCCATCCCTGGAGCTATTCTGAGCAAGAGGGACTTCTTTATTATAGGTTGTTTAGAGTAATGAACTCGATCCTACTGAGGTGCCTGGGAATATGGACTACCCAACCCAGGCCAAGTTCCTTCCAGTCCAAACAACTTCATAATTATTGACCCAGGTGGCCAAGGTCTGTCTCTGAGGAGGAAGAGTCCATTTTCCACGGCCTCACCAGGGCTCAATTTCCAGCAGTGCTTTGTCATTGACTGGATCGATTTCAAGTCCTTTTTCCTCATTGAAAAGTCCCCGGGGGAGAGGTCCACTTCGTGTTTGCCGAGGCCCATGAGGCCTCCAACCTTTCTGGCCAGATGAAATGCTCAGTTGTGTGCAGTAAGCTGGGAAAGCCCCCACCCCCAGGTCTCCCTGAGAATGCTGCAGTTCACAGAAGATAGGTAGCAACTATGCTACAGGTTTTCCAGAAAGTTCCATGTGTTGAGCTCAGAGACTGGTGGACTGAATTGGCTCCTGAGGTTTCTGCACAAGACTCCACCTCCATCCTGTTTTGAAGCACCGCAGTGAGAGTTTGAAATCACTCTGGCATCCTGGTCTGCGTTTTTTTTTGTCATGTCATTTCACTCCTGTGACTTGACTTGGGGATGTCTCATGCCCCAAACAAAAACAAAACAGAAACAGTTATCCGCATTTAACTCTCCTTCCTTGACTTTGCAGAATCAGAGAAATTACTGAAAAGGAGTTTTAGGACAGTAGCTTCTTTCTTTCTTTCTTTCTTTCTTTCTTTCTTTCTTTCTTTCTTTCTTTCTTCCTTCCTTCCTTCCTTCCTTCCTTCCTTCCTTCCTTTCTTTCTTCTTTCTTTCTTTTATATTTATTTTCCGTTTTGTTGCCCTTGTTGTTTTTCATTGTTGTTGTAGTTATTGTTGTTGTTATTGATGTTATCATTGTTAGATAGGACAGAAAGAAATGGAGAGAGGAGGAGAAGACAGAGAGGGGGAGAGAAAGACACCTGAAGACCTGTGTCACTGCCTGTGATTTATAGCAAACAGTAAGTGTAGCTGTTGGTACATGTGTAAAAGTTCTCAGTTTTCTGCAAAAACTTTCACTCCCTAGCCTAAGTCCTCCTTCACCATTGTACACCAGGACCTGAACCACCACCCCCAAACCCCAGAGTCCTTTACTTTGGAGCAATACACCAAACCCAGTTCAAGTTCTGCTTTGCGTTTCCCCTTTTGTTCTTATTTCTCCACTTCTGTCTATGAGTGAGATCATTCCATATTCATTCTTCTCTTTGTGGCTTAAATCACTTCACACAATTCCTTCAAGCTCCATCCAGGATGAGGTGAAGAAGGTGAATTCACCATTTTTGTTTGTTGAGTAGTATTCCATTATGCATATAGGCCACAACTTTCTTAGCCACTCATCTGTTGTTGGACACCTGGGATGCTTCTAGGTTTTGTCTACTAGAAATTGTGCTGCTATGAACATAGGTGTACACAATGCTTTTTGGATAGGTGTGTTTGGTTTCTAAGGCTATATGCCCAGGAGAGGAATTGCAGGATCATAGGGCAGGCCCATTTCTAGTCTTCTTTTGAGAGTTCTCTAGACTTCTCTCCAAGGGGTTAGATCTATTTACATTTCTACTAGCAGTGGAGGAGGTATCATTCTGTGCTTTATGGTTCACTGACTTCTCTTCATTTCTCCTGCCTCAGGGCCTTTGTACTTGCTACTCTTTCTGTCTGAACTGTGTGTTTATTCTTCACACATCAGAGAAAAGATTTCTGAGATAAATCTTTCTTGACAACTTCTTCCCCTTGTCACCACCTTGGAAAGGGTCTTTTTGTGCTTCATAATATGCCTCTTCTTGGGGGAAATTTTCATCATGGTGACTTTGTATTTATTCTTGTGATTCTTGTGATTGATTGGCTGCTTTTGGTCTTCTCACAAGCTGTGTATCTCAGGAAATTAGGTGCCATATGTGATCTACTGTACTCTTGCCCTCTGGCTTAGGGTCTGGCCCTCCCTCACAGTCAATGGGTTATTGATGAATGAGTGAACGAGCTCTATCTAGGTGCTAGAGTCTCAAGATGTTGTACTACCAATGCCTTCAAAATACATCATAGTAAAACTATCCAAAGCCCAGGAAAAGGAAAAACTACTGCAGGCTGTGGGGGAAGGAAGAAAGTCACACACAGAGGCAGAACCATCAGTCTTTCATTAGACTTCTCATTACAAACCTAGAGGTAAAGAGGTAGTGGGATGGGATATTGAAAGTATTATAGGATAAGAATTGCCATCCATGAATACTGTACCCTTCTAAGTTATCTTTCAAGTGTGAGGGAGACATAACGAAACAGAGAAATACACTGGAAATATGGAGCCTGAACTTCTGAATAACACCCAGGTCACTGAAAAAATCAAAAGAGAAATTAAAAATGACTTTCAGGATAACAAAAATGAAGAGACCAATTACCAGACCCTGTAGGATATGGTGAAATCAATCCTAAGAGGGAGTTTATAGCAATCCAGGCCCATACTAACAAACAGCAGAAATCTCAGTTAAGCTACCTGCTCTCACGGCTGAGTCAGCTGAATAAGGAACAACAAAGAGACCTAATGCCAGGAAGAGTAAGGGTATAGTCAAAACCAGAGCAGACGCCAATGAAATAAAATCCAGAAGATGATCCAAAAGATTAATGATGAAGGGAGTCAGGTGGTAGCGCAGTGGGTTGAGCACACGTGGTGCAAAGTGCAAGACCGGTGTAAGGATCCTGGTTCGAGCCCCGGCTCCCCACCTACAGGGGAGTCGATTCACAGGCGGTGAAGCAGGTCTGCAGGTGTCTATCTTTCTCTCCCCCTCTCTGTCTTCCCCTCCTCTCTCCATTTCTCTCTGTCCTAGCCAACAACAACGACCACAATAATAACTACAACAATAAAACAACAAGGGCAATAAAAGGAAATAAATTTAAAAAAAATTTTTAAAAAGGTTAATGATTGATCATTACAAGAGCTGGTTCTTTGAAAGAAACAAAGAGCTGGTTCTTTGAAAGAATAAATAAAGATAAACCACTGACTAGACTAACAAAAAGAAAAAAGAGAAATCTACGATAAAAAAAGGAATGAACAGATGGAAAGTACAGTTGAATATGGGGAGACGCAAAGAATCAAATGTGGATATTATGAACATCTCTGTGGAAATAAATTGGACAACCTAGAAGAGATGGATGCATTTCTAGAATGCCAGTCCTAACTAAAGAAAAAGTAGACAGCTTAAACAAGTCAATTACTAATTTAGAAATTGAATCAGTAACCAAAATCTTCCCAGGTCCAAATGGCTTTGCTAACAAATTCTATAATACTTTCAGATAAGAACTAACACCAATTCTCCCCACATTTTTCTAGAAAACTTAAGAGGGGCAAACACTCCCAAACATCTTCTATGAGGCTATGTTTTATTCCCAAAGCAGGAAAGGACTCTATCAGAAAAAATTGACCTATATCCCTGATGAGCATTGATGCAAAGATCCTGAACAAGTTCTTGGCTAATTGAATTTGAAACATATCAAGAGAATTATTCAGCAAGACCAAATGGGATTCAACTTTAGGAAACAGGGATAGTTCAACACCTGCAAGTCAATCAGTGTCATTAAGCCACCATATCAACAAAAAGAAAGAGAAAAATCTCATGGCTATATCAATTAATGAAAAGGTATTTGACAAGATCTACAGGGAGAATTATATGTTAGTGTTAAAAGACGCGTAGAGAATGACACAGAAATGAAAGAGCATTTCCTGCTCTTGCACTGGAAGAATAAATATTATTAAAATGGCCATTCTGGAGTTCAGATCCTGGAATATGATGGCAGAGGAGGACATAGAGGGGGTTAGATTGTTATGTGGAAAACTGAGAAATGTTACATACCAACTACTGTATTTTACTGTCAACTGTAATCCATTAATCCCCCAATAAAGAAAAATTTTAAATTTTTACTTAATTTTAATTTTTTACTTAATTTTTTACTTAACTTTTTTTTATTATATTTATTTATTGAATAGAGACAGCCAGAAATCGAGAGGGAAGGAGGTGATAGAGAGGAAAGTCAGACACCTGCAGCCCTGCTTCACCACTTGTGAAGCTTTCCCCTTGCAGGTGGGGGCTGGGAGCTCGACTTAATTTTTTACTTAATTTTAATTTTTACATAATTTTGATATATATATATTAAAATGTTCTCCAATAAATTTTCTGGGAAAACTGAACACTCACTTGTAGAAAAGTGAAAGTAGATTACATTTTAACACCACGTACCAAAAAAACATAAATAAATAAAATAAAAATGGATCAAATCCGAGATATTATTCCAGAAACTCTAAAGTTTATAGAATAAAACTTTGGTAAAACACTGCAGGATCTTTACATAAAAAATGTATTTGGACACTCCACCCTATGGAAATAGGAAATAAATACAAGAGTAAATCAATGGGACTACTTGAGACTGAAAAGCTTCCACACATTGAAAACAAACTACAGAAGGATAACCAGGCAGTCCAGTAAATGGGAGAAGATACTTGCATATTATACATCGAGCAAGTAACTGATATCAAACATCTGTAAAGAACTGGTACAGGTCATTAAAAGAGAAAAAAATAATCCAATGAAAAGAGAGCAAAAGTACTAACGAGACAGTTTTCTAAAGAGGAGATACACATGGCCCATAAACAGATGAAGAAACGCTCCATTTCTCATGTCATCAGAAAAGTACAAATGAAAACTACACTGAGATACCAGCTCACAGCGGAAAGAATTGTCTATATGAATAAAATGGGAAATGACATGTGTTGGAGGGAATGCGGAGAAAAAGGACTCTGCCACATTGCTGGTGGGAATGCAAATGGTGCAGTCCATTTGGGAGTCTGTGTGAAAAGTCCTTAGAACAATAAAAATGGAGCTACCTTCTGGTCCAGCAATACCACTCTTAAGCAGTTATCCAAAGGACACTCAAACACTAATTTAGAGAGACATACACACCCCCATGTTCATAGCTGCATTGTTCACAATAGCCAAAGATTGGAAACAGCCTAAATACCCATCAATAGATGACTGGCTAAAGAAGTTATGGCATATATACACTGTGGAATACTATTCAGCGATAAAAAAGACATCATTATGTTCTTTGGGACAAAAATAGGTGGGACTGAGGTTAATTATGCTTAGTAAAATAAGTGGAGAAATGAAAGACAACTACCAGTTGGTTTCACTTATATGTAGCATCTAGAGAACTGACATACATGAATGCCGGGCTAGCCTGAGGGTGTTTCTTCCCGGGCACATGCTCTCTGGGTTGGAGAGAACTCTGCTGGAGCCAACCTAGGCTGCTGCCTACTCAGCGATGTGGGAGAGGAACCAGGAACTCTCGTGGCTGAGCAGGAATGCAATGCAATGTTTATTGACCAGAAAAGAATCCGCATTTATACTTTCCAGGAAGGAAGTGGCAGGGTGGACTAGGAGAGGGGGTGGAGTGGAAAAAGAGCATGAACCAGTGGGGATTAAACCAATGCCCTGCAGGCAGGGCGGGTCTCAGACAAAACTATGATTATGTAAATAGACCACAGCCTTAAGCAATGCAGGGGAACCAGGTGTGATGACACGGATAGAAACAGAAGCAGAATTAGCCAAAGGAGAAATGATGACCAACACATGAACGTGTAAAAAGAAAAAAAAGGCAAAAAAAAAATCCAATTGTTTCTAAGACTTTGTGAGAACATGGTGGTTATCTGTTTTCTTTGGGAGGTGGGAAGGCAGAGTCACAGATCCTTGGTGGTGGATGCAGTGTGGGACTATTAGTGTAATCTTACAATCCTGTAATCCAGTGCTAACCATAAATAAAAAATAATTAAGATGGCAAGAAAAGTCTATTGTGTTGCCAATATTTTGGTGTTATTCTTTCTTCTTGGTATTTCAAGATTTCTCCTCACCATGTAGAAGAAAGTCCCCAGCTAGATGGCCGCTTCTCACAGCACCCCAGCAGGGGTAGAAGAGGATTGGGGAGCCTCTTTACTGCCTGGCCAGAGTGGATATCAAGGTCTCTCTACTCATCTTCTGCCACTGAGGAGATTCAGTATTTTCTGCGATGTTCACCTGCAGCAGAACATTTTTTTTTCCTAGACGGCACTAATTTCCTTAGCAAGAGAGAGTAGATGCCTTTTTTTGGGGGGGGCGGGGGGAAGGAATCCTGCATCTATCAATATTTCCAGGTTGCTAGCTTCTCCAGCACACAGTCTGCAGTTTATGAAGCAACAAGGAAATCAGGGAGGGCCAAGGAGATAACTCAGCTTCTTAGCAGAATTTGTATGTCTGAGATACCATAGACCTCATGTTCAAGACTTAAACTAGAAGTGAGCAATGCCTCTCTCTCTCTCTCATCTTCTCTCATAAATAAGTAAGTAAACAAATAAATATTTAAAAAGCATTTCCAGGAAACTCACTACCAGGTTGTTGCCAGGCACAGTGCACCCTTCCTGTCTTTCTCCTTCTTTGTAACTTTCAGAGGCATCTTGCTTGTTTTAATATTACAGTGTCCTGGATTTTAATTGTTTTTAGAGAGAGAGATAGACATGCTTCATGTCTCTAGTCGTTGAAGTTAAAAGTGACAATTTCTGCAATGCTGTTTGCTCCGTGGGAAAATACGATAAATGGAAACAAACTTTGGTGCGAAACAAGACACAAGTATTCAACACAGACTTTTAAAGAAATCAGCAATGATTGAGACCCTGAGCTGATAGAAACTGTGCTCTTTTCGGTTTAGAATTATAGTCAGGATCAGGCTCAAGGTTAGAGTCAATGTCGGGGTCCGGTTCAGTGTGAAGATCAGGGTCAGAGGTTAGGGATAGTTTCAGTTTAACGTCAGGATTATAGTTTCTTTAAACATTGCTAAGTATTTCTTATCATTTATCTTATTTGATCTTCACGGAGATCCAGAAGGGGTTCGAGCAAGTTTTACAAAAAGGGGAATGGGACTGTAAAAATCAGGAAAAAAAATAAAAGGAAGATCCTTCAAAGACTTATATCATAGTTATGTGTTTCCCTATCTGAAATATATTTTTTTGAAAAAATATAGAAAATCCTCAGAAGTCATTGTTCCACAGTGTTTTCTCCCCTATTGTCTAAACCAGAGGAGCTGCCCCAAAGTTTCCAGTTTGTAAGCATGAGAAAACTGGTTTGTAATCACTGAGAGAATGGGAATTTACTGCTTCTCCACCCCCTTCAAAAATTCCACCCCATAACTTCTCCAACTCATGAATCATCTTTTGAAAGTCTTGAATTATATTCTGAATCCTCATCTGGATCCAAGCTGGAGCAATGGCATCTTCTTTGAATTTCAGATTCCTCCCGTGCACCCAAGGCCAGCCCCTGCCGTGCTTCCTCTACCTGCGTCTGCACGGCCAGAACAAGGAGACACGGGAGCCATTTTAAGAAACTTGTGACCCTCAGCTACAGAGAAATCCACCATAGCTGAGTTTTCCTTGGGCATCAAAGAATCTCCTCTGAGGAAGAAATCCCTCAGGCCCGAGTCTCCACTA